>NW_008587675.1:205441-233215 GCF_000691845.1 Merops nubicus
CAGCAGGATCCCTACTGAAATCAGCATGTCAGAAACAGTACAGAAATCACTGGCAAATAGTACTTGTGCATATGGGCCACCTAATAACACCTGAGCTGACATAAGAGGTTTTCATAATGCTGGGACCTGAAATGACACTGCAAGATTTGATAACCCGTGCTCTGAAGCACAGCAGCACTGACATTAATACATTACTCAGATGCACACAGGGTTTTGATAACTCGGGACACTGAACACATCTAATCTCTAAGTAATTTGATTTAGATCTCAGTGAGTCCTGAATCTGGTAGCAACGCAAAATATAGCTCTAGCTGTCCCATGCATGTGGATTTAGGAGGGACAACCTGACTATCAAGCTTAACCTAATGTATCTTTATTCATGATTTTTCAATGTGGTGTCATCCCTTTGTAGCCACAGACCTGCAATAGCAGAAACATAAGTGAACTTATCAGGTAAGAACACAATTAAAATGCTGATTTGAGGTGCACCCAAAAAGTGTTGCCTGGATCTTTACAAAATAAAGGGCTAGCTAATGTTAATGTATGCAAATACTTATTCAGCCATCTAATTTGATCTGCCTTGGAACTAAACACAATCTCCATCATCAGACTCTGAGTGACTTTTGTTTAATCAGGTCCTACTGCTTAATTAGTGGGGTGATTAACATATGACAGAGGATTTGATGTTTAGTATGTCCAGTGTTGGTGGAAGACAAGACCAAATAGGATATCTCCTCTCTACTTTCCCCAAGTGTGAGGTTTCTTGTATACTAAGCATAACCCCCAACCCATTATCAATGAGTTTGGTATCAGTCAGTCATTATGGGATTGCTGTATGTACTAACCTCCAGGAACGGACCAATCCTGGAATATAATCACACGTGGTTATAGAACATTTGTATACTCCCCTGTCCATGGTAACAACTGAAACACCCTCATGAGCACTTCTTAACATACTTCTACATATCCCAGTCAGATGCCTCTGAGTGTCAAGATCTGAACCAATTCCCCTGTCTCTTCTGCAGGTATCTGCTTTTCTCTGAACGACTGCTAGGAAGGTACTGGTTAGTAAAACCTGCAGGAGTTACTGCACGTAGCCCACTGCACACGATTGCTCAGTAATCATCTGCATAATTATGATTATGTGCAATGAGCAACACAGAGAGACTCTTAGAAGCCACAGGTGTGTACTCAGGACAGGGATAGCTGCATGGTAAATGATACTGAAGAAAAATGAATTAATATACAAGATGTAGAAGACTCTAATTCCAGTCTGCTATTCTAAGTGTTATGGAGTAGAGATGACTGAATCCCACGGACTATCAAGTGAGAGTGTAAGTATTGTCTGGGCAAATAAGCTCCCAGCTCAGGAATCAATCATCAGATCAAGCATGATTCATCTTTAAAGAACACAATGCAACCTTCCGAAACAGTCTTGGTTTTTGAAGATCAAATCCAGAGAGGTGTGAAATCCAACAAACTGCCCCTCACATCAAGCAAGTTGGAAGCGATCAGCAGGTGTTCAGGTCATCTCAGTTTTATGTGTAATCTTACCATAAACTTGACTGCTAATAACTCTATTTGCAGAAATGTCCATACCATTGGAACTGGTCTTGTGTCAGCTAACAAGTGAGGTGTCTCTTGCAGGAACCCATCCTCTCTGAACCAAACCACACCTTTCAAAACTTATGGCTTCTAATCTGGAAAAAAAAAAAAAGCCCAGTGATCTTATAAAACTTTGGTCTTATTGCTGAGTTCCACATATGTCCTTCACTCTCACTCATGCTACATAATGCCATGAATTCAATGCTTACCAAAAGCAGGTAGCTGGCACAGGTGAGATCTAGTGGCACTAAGAACTGAGACTTGCTCTCTGTTAACAGGAAGCATGAAAATTAGAGTTGCTGTTTCTCTTCTCATGCAGATTCAAGACTTTTCATGTTCCTTAGTGGTGATTCTGAAACTCTCTGTGACCCAGAATCTCTGGCAAGGGATACTCTTGATCATTATTTTGTTTGTACCAGTAGTGCCACATCTTAAACCAAGTGGGGTTCTTGTCATCTTTGTATGTCTCCTGTGATTCTGGTATATCCTAGGAGAGCTTTGATGATAATTGCTGGACTTGGTTAAAACAAATACTTTTAAATAAAGGCTCTTTAAAAACCCTTTTGCCATCAGGTAATATCTAAGCAACATGCTGTTTCTAAAGCCTGGAGGCAACTGTTTGCATCTGAAGAAATGCTCTCAAAATGAGTTTGACAGCTGCACTTCTTGTGGAAGAAATCACTCATGTGAAGTTATTCCCGCTCATGGGTGCTTATCTTCCAAGACCTGGGCAGAATCGACTTTGGACTGAGATCACCTTCCCTGCCAGGCTTTTGTCAATGCCTCTCCCACATGACAGCCTTTTTGGAACTGCTCTTAAACGCCTTTAACTGCAGAGCATATTTTAAAGCTGTGTTATTGTTACTTCTCATTTCCCCCTCCTACACAGCATGAAATCCTAACACGTAATCAAGCAGCTAACCCCAGGACCACCATGTTTAATGTTCTTTTAACGCCTATCATTAGGAAGTGTAAATGTCAGAGAGTTGTCTGGGTGCCTTATAAAATAAGTATATCCATCTACGGGGACAAATTATACAAGCTCTCCAAAAGTTAGAGAGGCTGCACAGCAGGGACAGGCGAAGGGAAACTTCAGCAAAAACCAGCAGGATGCTCTGTGCTACCTGAAATGCCTGTGCAGAACAGTGCCTTTATTCTACTGCACTGCTGAAAAACCTCCCATGCAGTGAACTGCTCAATACTTCATTTATCTATTGCATCTTGCAAGGGTACAGGACTGAGTTAACTCTGCCAAGGTTTTCAATACAGGAGGTTAATGTAAAACCAACACATTTCTTCCAAGCCCTATTGTACTCAACAACTAGAAATAACAGCTTGTCTGCTTCCTGTACAGTGGAAGTAAAGAAATAGTAGAGCTTTTAAGAAGGAGAACCTGAATGCAAGCCAGTCATCCTCCTTCTGGCTCCTGCTGGCTCTTGTATCCAATTACAAAGGAATAATTCACTATCCAGGTTATTTCTATAGATTTCAAACTGGGCACTGAAGTATCAGAAGTTATTGTTAGCTTGCCATGCTCCTGAGAAGGGAAATAAGAAGGAGATAATAGAAGGACAAAAATGACCCAGATCAGCGAGATATTCTTTACGGTTTATCACAAAGGAGTTTCCCAAGAGCCCCTCATGTCATGCCCCATGCACACACACACGCACAACCCAGAAAGATAACAAGGAGGGAAAACGGCTGTTTGCATCAGCACAGACACTGGTTTCACTCAGGATATTTATCCCCATAAAAATATGTTCCCTTTATATCTCAATGTGCATGGCCATCCTTTCTCCTCTAGATGACACTGTGTCTGCTTGGAATCCAGAGCTGGAAAACCAGGAGCCCTTCAGCACTGGCAAAGTCATGTGGAAGAAAATTGCACCAGCACCTGCACACACTATTCTTGTCTCCAGTGATTTCTGTACAATTCAGAGCTGCTTGCTTACAGACTCAAAGCCACTGAATCTCAATATCCCAGCAGCAGCTAATGTTATATATGTGCAATTCAAGGTGTGAGCGAAGTTGCAGAAATACTTTGCATATGTATATATCTATATGTATACAGATACCTCTCAGTTTATCTGTCTCTGTTTACAGATATCATGAAGCCAAAGGCTGCAAAGCAATCTGCAGCCCAGGGCAAATCTATCTACCACCAGGTAAAATTCCATGCAGGAGTGGACTAACAGTACTGACAAGCTTGAAGAACAAAACAGACTGTATCTAGACACTGCAAAAAGTCTGATACCTAGATTTTAAGCTGACTGCATGCACTCCCTGGATGCCCCTGGGGAAGAGAAGTTTCACTAGGTAAAAAGGTTTTGGAAGTTAGGCTTGCATCCAAACCCCTCTGGAACACCTCTGATTTCCCCAGAGTTACTCCCAATTTATTGTGAAATAATTTGGATCAGGTTCAGACTCATGACAGTTCAAAATTATAAGTAGTGCGAACAGATCAATTAGCTACAAAGCAGGAAATAAATGCAGATGTCTCTAAGGGAATTAACAGAAATGCCCCTCCTTTTAGTTTGTGCCTCAGCAGGACTCAGAATCTCATAAGCCTTACCTGAAAAAATAGACTAAATTTATTTCCTACGTCACCAGTTGCAGGATAATTCTCTAAGATGATTCCAAAAGACCAGGTCAAAATCTGGACACAATGACAGCAAGGTTTGGGGATGTTTTCCTGTTAGCATCAGTGTGCCATTAGTCATCCCTTGACTAGGAATATGTTGTGGGCATGGAAGACCACAGGACTAACATGGGTGAGGAAGACAAAGCTGACATACAAGTCTGAGCTTCAAGGGCAGAAAGAGTTGCTTTGCTTCAGAAATCTGGAAAGAGACTCCATCAGAAGTGGAATGGAGAAGGTGAACTCTGAAGAAGGTTCCCTGATGACTCACCACCCCTTGAAAAAGAAAGAGATACCTTAAAATTGATTGCTCCCTTCTTTGTTTGTCTGAGAGATGGAAGAGTGAGATTTCTTAGCTTACTCTGAACGTGGGCTGCCAGTTTCACATTGCAGTGTCAGAAGGCTGATACCAACCCAGGTGTCTACAAATTGACTCACAATTTCACTCTGTGTAATGAATAAACAATCCTTCCTCTGTAAGATTGAATTAATTTGGGGTTATTTGCCTAGGTATAGACATTGCAGATGTTTTAATTTAGGCAGTTTGCATTGTCAAAGTGGCTGGGCTGGCTCAGCCTTCAATTTCTTTCTATGCAGGCAGAATTCAGAGTGGCTGTTGCAGACTTTTTGACCATGGGAAGGACAAATCCAGCTGAATGTCATCAGAGAAAAACAAGTTAAGTGAAGTTTAACTAAAGTGCATGAAGTGGTTACCATAGCAAAAGTGATGGAAGCCTCTTTGCTTCAGCTGTTGAGAGCAGGACTGACAAATGCATGTGATACTACACTCTCAGGAACATTTCCGCAGCTGAGATGAACATCTCCTCTAATTTCTAGTTTCCTGATCAAGAAATGAATTGAGAGAGAAAGGGAGAATTGAGGAATAAAACTTTCCCCTCTGAGAAGCGTCACCAACTCTGCAGACGTCGGGGAAAGGGAAGAACCTGTGTATCCAACAGGGAGAACTTACAAGATATCACCCTCCAACTGAGATTCAAGTGCAGTTAAATACTCTGTTTTGGACTCAGAACCCTATTCTTGCCAATGGATGTGCTGACCCAGCCTCTCTGTGGATCTGTCTTTAGTTTCTTGTCTCAGTGAAGGCTCAGATCCAAGAAGTGAATGTTGTTGATACTTTACACTTCTCAGTTGAATGCTGAGTTTGGCCCATGAGGTCTAACTCCATTCTGATGTGTTTCTTCTGGCTTTAACTGATAACTCCAGAGGGGGTTTTGATCCCTCATTTGTATCTGTCCCATGGGAGGAAAATATAACAGCAAAAGAAAAATAAAAAATCATTTCCTTTCTTTTCAATGCTCCATTTTGATATTCCTTTGCTTCCTCAAGGATTTTTTCACAGATCACACCTCATCAAAGGCTCTAGTTTCTGGGTGAGTAATAGGTTGTTCTGTCCTCTCATCATCTACCCACACAAATACTCCTGCCTGGATCCCAGTGCCACACCATCCACACGACTGTGGGTGGGTACGCTAGAGCTTCTACAGCACAGTAGTAATTGGAAATAGCCCAAAGTTGTGGTCTTGCCTACGTCAGTCCCTGCTAGTGAAGTGCTAGAAGCTTGGGGAGAGCATGCTGCAGATGATGCAGAGGGACCAAGAAGAGTCTCCTAAGTCACAGAGTACCAGTTATGGGTATCTGTGTCACACAATACTTTTGCAAATCATTTAAGCTTCTTCTTACAAATTAATACTCATTTTATGTGTTCCCTCTGTTCCTAATAAATATTGCAGAATGTTGCTGCCCTGGGAGAGCTTTTCAGTAAACAAACAGATTATTTCCTCCTCCCTTTGCTAAAGCTGGTTTTCAAGGCTAGCACATTCTGGGCTACCAGTGATGTTCTCAATATGTCATCTCCACTAAATAATACATTTTTGGGGAAAATAAGTTGCAATACTGTCTAGAGCCAGATCTTATGTAAACCCCTTTTCTTACAGGTCACATACCTAGCTTCCACCAGTCCTCACCTCTTAGCAACCTATCATTTGCTATACAATCAGTTTTAGCCTCTTCAATCTGCAGCTGAGCTCCCATTCCATTTCAGCCCATGTCCATAGAAAACTAGACACCAAGAGGTGAGCTTGAGTTTTCTTCTCTCAAAGTCTTTCCATACGCTCCACTGATTTCTCTCTTGCCATTTTAATTCTGTTACTACAGCAACCTTGTATTTCTTGCTTTGGCAAAGCTGACATGTTAGCATGGGGACACACACAAGGCCTCTCTAATCAGCACTTATGTGGTCTAAAACGTTTAGCTCATCTGCTCAGAAGTCTTATTAAAATGTTCAACCCATCTGCTACGGGAGGCTCAAGGGAAACTGAAGCCAACATTTTCCCACTCGGTTTCCTGTCATGCAGCCTGACCAAAACCTCTCACTTCAGCAACACACAGCAATGGTATGTCTCTACCATAAGGCAGAACACTTGCTTGTATCTGGTCTTTGGACATACTTAAAAGGATGTCGACTCAGTCTTCTGCAATGACCGTTGGATAAAATGCTGTGCTGACATTTGCCTTTCAGAGTGTTAAATGCTAGAAAAGTTATTTGACTTCAGCACGTGGAATTCAGAACAATATCTTTCCGAATGTTTCCTTTGCTCTTAGATGCTCAGAGGGAGACACTTATGGCAGCAGGTTTCCAGAGAGTTGGATCAATGGATGGGACCAGTCTGAAGAGGGTCCTTCAAAGGAAGCATGTATCCTGCCTGGCAAGCTGGCACCCCCTGTTCCTACTTCTTAGCACCTAATTGTCTGGAGAGCTGTGCAACTTATTCTGTTCAATTTTGATCTACTCTGTTGCTGTTGTTGCCCCCAGACAAAACGTCACAAATTTCTTTAATTCCCTCTCCATCATCTGATACTGTTCAGTCTGCCTATGGCTGATCTGTGTCATGTTGCCCAAGTCTACATCTTTCCTGAGGGAGTTGGAGGCAGTGGCGATTTTGTAAGATGTATAGCTACCATCAGCTGGCTAGTTATAGCAATATCTGTATCTATAATCATTTATTGACAAAAGTATTCCTTTTCAGCTTGCTGTGGGTGTTGGGCTAACAGCAAAATGTGAAGTTGTCCATTACCTTCACTCAGCAGTTCTGCAGTCCCTCCTGGTCATGGCCACAAACTACGCTAGGAAGCAGAAAGTAGTTTGATGTTTATGTGCCTCAAGACTTGTCTGAAGCACAGATGCCCTTGAAGGCAATGGCAGCAAGTCAGAAACAGGATATGGGCTGAGGAGAGAAGCTACAGGGTGAAAATTTGTCCAGCAGAAGATGGATAAGTACGGTCTAGAAAGTTAACTGCAGCACGAGGATGAACAGCAAACAAAAATACCTTCAGCCAACTGTCTGGGCAATCACTGTAAACTGACTAAGACATTTCTGAGAGAAGGTTTAATCACAGAAAGCTCCACTTGCTCATCTCAGCTAATGTAGCTGATGGGTGTTTATGGTCAAATCCCCTTCACAACAATCCTGTTTGGAAAACAAGTTGCATGGAGGCAAACCTCCTAAACAGTCAGTTCATCTCCCCATTACTGGTGGAATTTACTTCTTTAACTAGCTCTAGGGATTACTGAGGTATTAAGGAAACTGCTGTGACAATGAACTGCATTTCCTCTGTAAGAGGATGAGAGTGTGTAGTCCTCCGTGGAGATCATGACAAGGAGTCTGTGATATTTGTGAAGGGCTTTTTTTTGTGTGTGCATGATGCTGTTTTCCTTTAGTTTTTTAATGAGGAAAGAAAGAAAAAAACCATCTAGCATTACTGCCTATATTAGGGGCTTTAAAAGTGCTTAAAAGCACTAAGAATGCCTTTAAAATGCAGCCCTCATACTACAGATAAAACATCTACCCAGAGAAGCTTTGATACTTTAGATGTATTTGTTTTAGAGGGGAGAAAAGACTGGTGTGGTTTTATTGATACAGCTATTAACCACCAAGATTGCCCAAAGGCATCAGCAGGTTCATTTCAAATGTAAATGAGCTTTTCCTGTGGCATTCGGTTGTTTCAGATTCTACAGGCTGCTATTATGTGAAATTGGATGGGGCCTTCACGTGGCACAGCTGAACAGTTAGACTGGTCCCTCTTCCACCCAATTATGACCAACATGAACAGACACTCCTGTGGGCCTGAAGCTTCTCTTCAGATTAGGAGAGTTGCTTTATTATAGAAGACAGGGGCAATTAACCCAAGTCCCAATGCTGCTACTAAATGGTCTCCTTGCAAAACACCACTTAACATTGCAAACAGCAAGTGGGCATTTATTAGTGGCTCTTCTACACCCTTTTGGGAAGGACCATTCTCTTGGATTAATGTTTGGAGGCTACTGGCTAAAAAAGAGCATAAACCACAAAATGCCATTTAACTGAGGAAAACTTTCTCTTTTTAATAGCTAAACACTCCAGGCCTTGAGCTTACATGGAGTTGTACTCATCAGAGATCCCTTCCCAAACAGCATCCTGGCAGATCACCTGGATTAACAGCTGAAGGAATACTTTTGCCTTGGAGTGATGCTGCATCAGGGATATGTTAAAGATGTGTATTATCACTTTTTAAGTTGTGCAATGTTTTTAATCCATAAAAGAAGGTTTGGGAGGTACGTTGCCGACTTTACAGGCGAGTCGTGCGATAGTGGATCATCCTGATCTCCCAGTGAAGGCTGCTTAAAAACAAAGAATTCCGTTGTGCAAAGGGTGCCATTCAAATTTGTTTTAATTTGGAATAAAACACCATACCATCACTGCTGATTTGGAGCTTGGTCGTGGCAGAACTACTGACACGTGAGTAAGGGTTCAGCTCAGAGTGGCAAATCTGGTTTGTGGCATGGAAATAAAAGCAGCCAGAGAGATGGCTGTTAACGTAGGCGTAATTAAATGCTTATGTTAACAACCTTTGCTAGGGGATGCTGTCTGGTAAAGCCTGATCAGATTGTCCTTGCAAATCACACCTGCTTACCAAACCAACATTTAAGAACACGTTTGTGAGTTAGGAACTCTGATGACCTTTTTAATGATGATGACAATGAGCATCATGGAAACACAGTATTGCAAATGTTCCTAGACTGGCCAATGTCAGAGTTTCATCTAGCTTAGCTGTAAATGTACACACACACCTGAGGTCCACAACCTAAATTTATGGATGTGTTTAGTGAAAAAACATTAACTGTATATTAAGCTTTTTTTTAGCAGTGTTAAGTAACATGAAACTTTTCCATTTCCCTCTGTGTGCAAAAATTGCTGTATTTCCAAAATGTGTTGAAACTACTTAAGAAGAATTGTCCTGCAGAAAAGAGTTTCTTATCTAGAAACAAGTTTCCCAACTGCACTGCATTTTGTATAAGTAGGGTTAAGTAAACCAAAGAAATCAGAAACACTACAGAAGATCTTAATTTCTGGTTCTATATCAGTCTTTCCATTACTTTTGTATATTGCAGCTTGCATTCCAGCCTCCGGATAGGACTTGCATGCCCCTATTAAACATAATCAAGCACTTGGAGAACTTATTTCCAAGTATCTAAAATGGAACTATGATTTGCATGTAATTAAAATAAAAAAGAACAAACATGAATCTTATCCATTGGTTTTGAGCATGCTGCATCCGAAAGGAATTCAACATGGCTCTTTGAAAAACACTGCCAGTTACTCTAAATGATACAATTGGGTTGTTTTCATTGAAAATTTCTAATTAAATTGAAAAAGACCCCAAAATTCTCTTGGGATATATTCAAAAATTGAAAAAAAAAAAAAAGAAAACAGCATGATAGAGAAGAAAAATTAATTTCTCTTCCTGAAAGACTTTAAGGGGGAGAAAGAGAAGGGCATTTCTTTTTGTGATTTACAAGGACCTTGAGGTGTATTGCCATTCGCTAGCTCTGCTTCTTACAGTAGAGGAAGCTGGCTGGGATGAAGTTATTTTGACGGTCGATAGCATGCTGTAAAAGATTACTGGAGCTCCACCATCACCCATGCAACGATACAATGATTTATTGTTGTCAAAGCCTTCTGCACAAGGGACAGAACAATCTAAGCTTCAGCATTCAACACAGACGTATCGTTCATTTAAAAAAATAAATAAATCCATGTGATGCCAGAACAGCCTGAAACAGCTGATCTTATAACATTGACCTTGGGATTGAAAAAACCATCTCTGGCAATGCTTTATTTCTCTGCTTTGCTGAATTGTGAAATAAAGAAAATTTGTAGGAGTGAAGCTTATGTCAAAAGAACAGGGATGATGTGAGTTACACACTTGAAAAAAAAAAACGTGTCTGCCACAGCAGGGCAGAAAGTGCTGAATTACACTTGAAATCCACCCAGAACTTCTGCTACTCCACATTTCTATTATAAGCTGAGTTTTCCTTGAATTTCTTTTCTGAAATTTGTGCTGATCCTAGGTAGGCGTCTAGACAGTACATCTCTTTATGCTGATGGGCTTGTTGAAAGTTGCCTTTCTCTAACTTTTCTTTGACTAAGTTAGAGTGGAAGATGGCATGGGGCATCCTGCAGCATGTGATGTGCACAGGACATCTTCTGTCTCTTCTACTGTAAGATATTGTGTTGGACCAAGTAAGGAAGATTAAAAAAATTATTTCAAGAGGCAATAAAGTCACCATTGGTTGGACTGTCATTGCTTGACCTTGGACAAATGCATCTTTGTCAATGATGCTCACAGGGGAGGCTGAACTCCTCACATACTGTATGGATACCATGCCTAGCAGCGAGTTCTGTCCACCTTTGCTTTCTGCACAACCTTGCCAGGGATATAAAACAGCCTCCTCTGTCCTGCCACTCGTTTCTGCTTCTCTTCTTTATCTGCACACCCAGAGAAGTTGTAGACTTCTCTGTTTACCTGCCTGTAAACTTCTCTGGGTGTGGTGGAATTGTACACAGAGCAGAGGGAGGCCAAGAGGCACAGCTGGCTGCTGCTCCCGTGAAATAAAAGCTACCACACAGCTGGCTGCTCTGTAGCAGGATACCTTCCAGTACATTCTTCTCATGGCAAGGCCGACATTTGATTTTATTAACAAAGCAGAGAAACTAGTGCAGAATTAACAGCAGGAGAGATGAGATTACTAGAGAAAACATAGTGATAGGAGCACAGGTCCAGGAAAATGGGAGCTGGGCTCTGCTTTGCAGTATGGCCTGGAATGGATTATTCCTCTTCGTCTCTATTTTCTAGTTTATATTACCAAAATTAACAGCCCCTCAGAAAAGGATGTGCTGATATTTATATATTGGATTTAGGGGAAGGCGCTGAGATCTTGAGATAACCAGAACACTAATGACACAGAGAACCAAATTCCGCTCATATTTCTCCCCAGTAAGTGGATGCTTCTAAAGCTGAAATTATCACCCTGCATTTTATACTTGCACAAACTTCTGGGGGAGCAAGTGCAGGAAGAAATACCCTGTAGATGAACTGCTGGCTGGCTTTGGCTTTGTCCTTTGGTTGGGAGGGTGAGCCCTTGCCAGGAGATCACCAGATGGCGCTAGGAGAAAAAATGTTCAAAAGTTTCTCTTTTTAGGCAATTAAAGCTGGGAAAAGTTTTATTTGTGAAATTGTGACTCAGTTCCTTCAGTAAGAAGTATTTGTATCAGCCAGAATTTGTTGAGTGGCTGAACAGAATAATTCCTCTAATTCGTGGCTAGTATTCAGAGTCTACATGCACACCAGCCAAAGGAAACCCAGTGTTGTGCAATAAATCACCTGCATTAGGCAGTCAGCTTTTAATGTTCCCGTTAGCTTCATTTCAGTTTTAATCAGTATTTGCTAGGATTTTTTAGGCTGTATGGACAAATCCTGAGGCCTGTACTCAAATCCTATCAAAGTGACGACCACGTAATAAACTGAAGATTTGGAGATCTGAATTTATCACATTGCTTCACTTCTCTACAAGCAGATTGACTTCTCCTGCAACCCTTCTTGCAGAGAAGTTTGCTCATTTTTGAAGCTAGAGAAGTTCATTTTCAAGTAGGTTAAGCCAAAAGGTGCCAAAAATGCATTTTTCTCCTAGTCTATTATTGTATCTTACACTGTAAGTGGGAAGTAGCTTCACCAAGGAATTGATTTCTTGCAAAAGAAACTGAAGCCACGGCTGGAAGATGATTTTCATAACAGATGCAGCCCTTCAGCAGGGATTCTCAGCTTCTTTCACCACTGGATATAAGCAGGTCTTGAGTTCAATCCTTCTTTTTAAATATTTCATTAAGGGCAGACATGTTTCCTCCTCACCTCTTAGGGCTCCAGCTTTCGATTTCTAAGTTATCCAAAGAACCACCTTCTTTTATTTTTAATTGAGTTCTTCTGTTTTGGGATTTTTTTGTTTGTTTGTTTGTTTGGATTTTTTTGTTTGTTTGTTTGGGTTTTTATTTGTTTCTCCCCCCCCAATTTCACCTATCAGCTCCCAGAGACATGCAACAATGCCATGAACCCAGATAACTGATAACTGAAGATCCTAGCACTCAAGTCACAGTTACAGGTATGAGAGAAAAGCAAAAATTAAAACAAAATCCCTCTCCTGGATGGAAGTTTAGTTACAGCAGGGATTCTTTTTTTCACATTTCTCTAAGAGTTGGAGACACCCATACAAGGTATTTTACACTAAAGGTACCTCATTTCCATTCAACTGCTGCACTCATATATATATATATAGACATATAACTCACACATATATACAGAGCTCAGGAGCTCTTTAGAACTTACCTCTCAGGCTGAATAAACTTTCTGGTTACTCTCCCAGTCCAATTTGGCTTGATGTCCCACCTTAAAATCAGGAGAAAAATACCTCAGTTCAAGACAAGGCAAAGTGGTTTGCACCTTTTTTTTTTTTTTCCGACAAAGTGAAAAGATTTTCATCTTTCCAAGTCACTCCAAATTGAAAGGGAAGCCAAAACAAAACACAAGCCAAAAAGAATACCCCAGCAATCTGCTCTGTTGTGCTCCTCTTGTTTTTCACAGGCTCTTTTAAAGGTCTAGTTTTCATTTTGTTCTGGAACAGAGACAAATGCTGGAATCTCCTTCCCTGTGCCCCTCCCTCCCCCTATTTGAGATAATTTCTCTTGAAAACATGGAAATAAATAATTTCCTTCAATACTCGTACACATTTTACACACTCAACTGGCATTTTGCTTCAGGCACAAGTTAAGTTTTAGGTTTGGACCAGGGGACGTTTGTTGCTGCTGCCTTGACCTCCCTTCTGTTAATTCACATCTTAAGAGAGCAAAAAAAGTACATTTCATGCTCTAGTCATTAGAATTCCATCTTGTTGAGGAAATAGTACTGGGCCATCCTTTTGCCTGAGGGGTTTTTTTACTTTGGTGTCTGTCACACCTCATTACACTGAGCATCACACCTCATGCTAGAAAAACACCAAGCAGAGGTAACTGCAACAAAACTGGCACTGGCACTGCAAGGATCCTAACTCACCAAACCAGCACGAACATGATGTGAATAATGAGTTTTAGTTTTACTCAGTCCTGTTCATTACTTTTAATAGTCGTTTAGGTACTTTAGTTGAATTATCCATTACCTATTTGTTTAAAAAGTGCTAACGGTGGAGAAAATCCAGGCAATGACCTGGGTAAGTAGCCTAGAAAGAATCTTTGCTAGACCCTGGATGGTACAACTCAGTATGAATATGCAGCTACAGAGTTAGGACTGCTGGATCAAGAATCATGGATTTCTGTTGAAAGGCTTTAATTTAGAAAAACAAAACGGATGCATGTAGAAATTCAATTAAGATCCTACATTTTATGCACTGGCCACAGGCCCAGGCCACTAGTTTACAAGACAACAAATCCTTGTCCACATATAAGCTAACCTGAATGCAAATATGTGCCATGAAAAATAACTGCTTCCCAGACTTCTGCACAGATAAAATCCCTTTGCATTATACCTCCCTATCCACAGCAGCAAAGAAGGCAGGAGTATAGCTGATGTGAAAAGGGTTGTTTTTTTTTTTCCAACGCCTGAGAGTGATCAAATGCTCCTGCAATATCGAGGCAGCTTTGCTCACTACAACAGGGTGCTGCAGTTTTAAGGAGCTGCACCTTTGCATCCAGCACCTCCTGGGAGGAGAAGCCAGAACTCTTCCCATAGACTTGCACAGCCAGAGAAAAGCATTACACAAGCCAGTTTAACAGAAGCCCAGAGGAAGGGTAATGTGATGTGTTTTTTATAAATTATTATTATTTTTATTAGTTGGTTCTGTTTAAAAAAGTGACTTTTAAATGGAAAGCTGCCTTGAAATCCAAATTCATCAGTGTAATCCTGCAAACTCTCAACAAACTAGAAGCAGTGAATAGTCATTGCTTAGTTATGGCCTTATCCCTTCCAAGCAACACAAAAACGTCCATGTGAATATTGAAAGACAGGCAGAATGGGGAAAAAAGAAATAAAATTAAAAGTGTCTTCTTTTTGTCATTTGATCTAGATCCAAAATAGCATCAAGCTGGTGAAACCAGCCTCTTTGTCAGCAGTGATTAGCCAGGGAGGCTGCTACTCACTGAGCATCTGCAAGGTCCTGGGAGCTTCTGCTTAGCCAGTTGTTGGCTCACCAGCATTTCCAGAGTGACAGGCTCTATTCCAGGACAGTTCTTCCATGAGACCTGACTCAGAACTGGGGTCAGCTACGTGCAACTGCCTGTGTCCAGACCATCTGCAGGAATCCAGGAAGAACTCAGTAAAAGTTCATCAGCTAAACCACACCAAACTGGGCTTTTTGTTGCTGCTATTTTTTTTGGATGACCTGTTTTCTTGCAAAACGTATGAGCACATTTACCTTACCCCATGCAGGTACCTGGCAGCTACCTGTCTCCTCCCTCCACCTCGTTTTTAAGGGAGAGAACCTGAAAGCAAAGACAATCACTTGCCTGGGAGTTGTCAAGTATCTGAAATCTGACCTGTCGTGTGTACCCCCTCCCCAGTCAATAATCACATTAGCACATCTGTGTGACAGAAGTAATAGCTTTTGTCTCCCAAAGCTGCAGAGTCCCGTTGCCAGGCAACTCCATCCTGAAGCAACAAAACAGCGAGGAACGGGTGTGTGGGTGGACCAAACCCGGGCGCAGGAGCTGCTGCTTGTGCTGCTGGTAGCTATAATTGGGGGAAGCTTGGAATATACTGTTTCCACCAGAGATTCGGAGTAAGAGAGCCTGCCAGGCTCAGAAACTTTCAATTAGGCGGCTACAGACTGTGGCTGGTTCGTCTTGTTTTGTTCTGATGTTACAGGAAGGCTTTGGGGATGCTGCAGAGAACTGAGCTGCAGAGCTGGGTGGCTTATATCAGAGATGTTAAACCCACCTCAGCAAACATGCTTTGGTGGTTGAGCCTTCTCAGAGGTCAAACTCTTTTCACTCTCCACCATCAGGGATTGCAGCAGCTCAGCTACTCTGGCATTATTTGGGTACCATTTTGGCCACAGCCTGGCAATTCCTTGGGCTCTGAGCAACCTGTTCTTGTTGGGGATGTCATTATTTACTGCAGGGGGGTTGGACTAGATGACTTTTTGAAGTCTTTTCCAACTGAAAGCATTATGTGATCATGTGGTTAGAAAACAGCACTTCAATCAATAACCAAGCCTTGATTTATCAAATATAACTGTGCTCATCCCAGAGATAGAGTAGTCCCTAAAATAATATAGGTGGGTGTTGACATAGATGGGATTTTCTTTCATCTTTTCCCAGGTAAAAGAGGAATGTCTGCAGCTCAGAAAACCTTGGAGAGGGGAAATTCTCTTGGATAAAAGACAGATTACATTGTTAGGGACATCAAGGAAGACCCAACAAGCCCCAACAAGAGAAAAATAAGGGTAGAATTACTTTTGTTTCCAGGTCTAAGCCTCTGCTACGCGTTTCCATAAGTGTATTTAGCCCACCCCAGGTCTTGCCAGACAGTCCTGTGGGATACAGTCAGAATGGATATTGGGAAGGAGGGGGAAAAAAAAAAAAAAGGTAAAAAAAAAGCTTCCTAGAAATCCTAAAAAGACAAAAATAATCCACACTGTTTGCACAAGATAAACTAAAGCTAGAAGCAAACTCCAACGCTGGAGATTGCCATCAGATGGTATCCTGAGGAGGAGGACTGAAAACATAGAACACCAGGAGTCCACTTTTGGATACATCTTATTTACACTAGCTGCCCATTCCAGTTTCCTTCTCTGTACTCCTTTAATGGACTATACTGCCCATATGTATCTGGGATTCGATGCATGAAATCCAGCCCCAGCCTGCTGAGAGCTTCCCTTGCCTGTACAGTCCTACAAGGAAATGGTTTTGTCCATGAAACAGATGCACATACAGCACGTCTGGATGATGTACTTGCTCTGTCAGAAGGGAACCTGGTATTTTCTACAGCTAGGATACAGCCCAGAACAGTGGCTTAGTCACCACTGGCACTTCTGTTTATAGAGATACTCTGTAAATCCAGTTTCAGCCACAGGAGATGTAGAGTTATGCACATGTTCTGCATATAGGGTATGCAGAATAGGGTATCTTTGGTCTCAGTGGAATTTCTCCAGTGACCTCAAATCAATAGCAATTGAGCTTTAAAATATCATCATTGGATCCTCGCTGCATGACGACAACCAGGCACAAAGGAGTCCCTGTGTGCACAGACATTCATCAAATAAGGGCTCCAGGAGAAAAGTTAAGAGGTTCCTTGCATAAATTATTTAGTGATTGTTATTCAACCTTCTTCATTTACATGTAAGTCACTGTATCCAGCTGGGTAAAGAAGCATCTTCGTAACCTGTCTTGTACTATAAAGCATCTTTGATACTTTCCACAGAGATGTTTGTAGTGTATTTAGGATAGCAGAAGTATGCAAACCCATGCCAGAAAGCATTTGCTTCCACATGAGTATTTGTTTTGCTTGTACTCAGTAGCTGTGTTGTTGAATGCCCCATGTTTTGGATCTTGGGCTTCTTACAAGCCATCTCCTGCTCCACAACAGCATTTATGGTTATTTCTTCTTCTAGACTCCAGATATTAACAGAGGGATAATTGTGTTGGGCTCAGCCATAGCTGGAGTAACTAAATCATTGGATATGAAACAAATGTGAACAGGACCACGTTAGATTCATGTCTTGGGTAACACAGTTGCAGCTGACCATAAATCTGACTTCTTGTCCTTTTGGCTTTCTCCTCAACTTTGGTTTATGGTCCGAAACACAGGTAAGAAAGGAGGTCCTTTTGCTTTAAAGATGAGCATTTTAAAAGGTAAAGAATAATTATATCCCATCTTATAAAGGACAAACAAGCACTGATTCTGTCCAAGTCTCACAAGAGGTGAGACAGACTTTTACCTTAATAAATCTGAATAAATCAGAGTTAAAGAGTATAGCTGATGGCACAGGTTATCTAGGCTTTGCTGCCTGCTGGCAAAAGACCAATAAAGACATGAGAACACTAAGTAAAGCCTAGAAAGCATGGCAAGGAACACGGAGAGATAGCATTTCTTGGGCTCAAAACTTTGGAGATTCAGAGACAGCTTAACTTCTCAGTGCTTCAAAAGCAGTAGACATAAAGGAATCTAAAGTTTCAGGTCAGGGTAACCAGTCTGAAGACAGTCTTTGAAATACTACAAAATCTTTAAAAATGTTTAAGAGAACAACTCTTCCATATCAACAACTATTTGCTCTTTCATCAGCCTAGGAAAAAGAAAAAAATACAAACACTCACAGAGCAGAGATGAGCAGTCAGTTGAAATCACATGCCTCTAGGCCTCTTTATAATAGTGCTGTAGTTATTTGTTAGCATGAAATGCCTCTCCACTGCAATTGGGGCTTTACTGAAATACCTAATTTGATATTTCAACGAATATGTTCCCTTGAATACAGTGCATTTTGTTTGACAGTTCTTAAACACTTGGATGAGTCTAAACATCAAAGGACTGGAGTACATATATTATTTTTCTGCAGATTCATTTAGCAACCCAGGCTAACATCCAGATTATTAATAATAAGCTAAATTAGATATTTTTCTAAGGGTTGATGGGCATCTGAATTCTGAGAAAGAAATTATGATATTTCCTCCTCAGCTTCCCTCTGGGATAGTATTTGAAAAGTACCCAGATCTCCCTTTTAGGAAAGGCTGGTGGTTCTCACAGTTATACTTATATTGAAGAAACTCATTGCAAGGGAGAAATACAAAAGTGATGCTGCTAACTTTCTTAACATATGTTTTGTGAAGGCACAGGAGTATTGTTACACTAGAATTTTGGCTGATAGAATGGCAAAAGCTTCCTAACCTCTTGGCTGCATTCCTTTAAAAACAACAACAGTTCTGCAGTATCTTGCAGATGCAACAGTTGGCGACCAGCTCATCCAGATGCACCTAAATTAGCTTTACAGATTAGCTTGATAGCTCAGCTACCAGTGACAGCCTGGAAAAGCAAATCCCTCTTTACATAAAAAGACTATATTGTTGTCTTGTGGCTCAACTTTTCCTGTTGGCAGAAGTTATTATTGGTCTATCCTTTCTGTTCCAGTAGCTCATCAGAGCTCTGTGGTGAACTGAAGCCTATAGCACTACACCCCAGATACAGAAAAAGATGGTCCCTCTCTCTGAACACCCAAACCACAAAAGCAGCTGTTTACCTGTCATTGCCTCAGTTAATACAGATTGAAAATAATGGTCAAAACACTGAATTCACAAACCTTTCTGCAAGATCAAAGCACACTTCAAGATAAAGGCAGGAGCAATTGCTCTGAGTAATTCTGTTGTGTTTGATATTTGCTACATCTGAGCAAGGATAGCTCCTGCATGTATCACGGGTGCAGACTGGTAGCACCCCTCAATTATTGTAAGGAGGCAACAGGATCTAGAGAGTGGAATAAAATAGTATCTTATACAACTAATAATTGTATCCAACAGTGAACCTGCAATGATTAATATCCAGTGAGTTATGAATCTTACAAGAGAACCAGTGAACACAGTAACTCACCAGATCTGCTGCTGGTCCAAAAAAGTCAGGTACAGCTGTCTGCCAGGCAGAGAGCCCAGACCTGATCAGACCTGGCACACTCTGAGTGCAGGGCCAGCAGTCTCTGGGTTTCTTGGACTCTATTTCTACATAGAAATTCCCTCTGGTCAGAATCAGAGGATTTTTTACATTTGTGTAATAGCTCAGACACAGAAGAGGGATATTAGGAACCCCTGGCTAAGCTCATTGCATGTGCTGTGAGAAACAGGCAACAAGCTTGAAATCTTCTCATCCTGTTGGGGTTTACAGCATATGAGGATATCAGTAGTACTACAAGCTTGTGATGAGAACTTTCCATGTGACCCTCTGCACATGAGCAGCTCCATACCTGATGACAATAATTACAGGAACACATATCTGTTCCTACTAAAACCTTTGTACTCATTAAGGGTTAAGGCCCAGTTAGTCCCCCAATTCCAGAATTAGGAAATTCCCCCTTCTTTCCATAGATCCCACACCAATGCAGAGCTCTCTTTACCTCTGTCCCTCCCATGCATTACTCTTTCACACCCACCTTCATGCCAATATGGTTCACACAGAGAGTCCTCTCCAGAGAGCATCCTTTGCTAACTAGCAAAGATCTTCTTCCCCCCAACCTTTTATTCAGTAGCCTTGTGGGGAGTGTTTGCACCTGTCCTCTCACACTCAGCTGCTCTCTATTTTTGCTGAAGATTTCTCCTTTTCAGTACAGAACACAAAAAGCAGAGGGTTTCATTCAGTGTTGGCTGGGAGAAAAAAAAAAGCCTGTCTAAACCAAAGCTACTGGCAAAACAGAGAACAAGAGAGAGGGAAAGTAGTTTAGGGAGAAGTGTAGGAGGAATACAGATTCTAGACTTGCAGCAGGTCTATTTTTCATAAAGATAATAACAAAGAATAATACAGTATAATTAGGGCACAAAATCACACCAAGTTGCTAAGTGCTTGTCTGCAGCCTTTACTAAGAGGGAAGGAAACAAGGGGGCTGAACCCCCCTCAGCCTCCTGGGGTGAGCTTCTAGACACATTTTCCCAAACTCACCTTAAGGATCTCTTTGGTGAAAGTTGGAAATGTATGTTTGGATTTCAGGACCATTTTGTTTATTTCATTATAAATTCCCCTGAGCCAGGTGTGAGAAGGCTGGCGTGGGTGTACCAACAAGCACAACACCACAAAGACCTATTTGGGTCCTGAAAATGAAGTCTACACCATCTGTGTTGCTTCCAGAGCTAGACTGAACGTTGGAAACTGGCATCTCTGCACCATGCCCTCATAGTAAGATCATCTTTTCTGTACTCGGCCTGCAATGGGGAGACCTTTTGCCTTTTCATTGCTATGGGTTCTGCTCCTTACATTGTTCCAAAAACATGTTTGGAATGCTAGAAATATCTTCTGCAGCCAGAATGACACAGGAGCAAATCCCATGTTTAAAGGAAGAAGGATCCTGTTTGTACATCCTTCTTACACCGAGAAGGGAAGGGAACTATCCCTGCTTCAGAGCAGCTGGTGTTGGGTTGAGTAGCTTTCTAGAGAGCCACATGACACCAACCTGCTCCGATCTTTCAGGTACTCGATGACTAATTGTCACCAAATTGGATTTATTCATGGCTGTTTCTTATCCTCTGACGAAAATGACTTTCTCTTTAATTTAATACACAGTTTTCTTAAGTAAAGACATCAGTCTCCCTGAAAGAAAATCTTTGATTCAAAGTTCACAGTGTTGCTTTCGAGCACATGTAGACCTGTAGAAGAAGATGACTGTTTTCAGAGTCGTTTAACATATACTGCATCAAAAATAAACATTTTCCCTATAGTCCAAAGAACTATCTAGATGAGTACTGGGTAATCCCTTCCCTATGGATGTGGCTGTAAACCTCTTTGAACTGTAGGTGTTGATTTTCCAGAGGTTTTTAATAATTTTGAGTTTTTACACTACAAAATAACTGCAAAGTGCTTACAACTATGAGTTACAACTGCAGAGGGAATTTGAGCTAGGGCTAGAGCAGTGGAAGATGGAAAACCTGCAGGTGAGTGATGCAGGCAAAATGCAGCAGCACTGAGCAGCTCAAACTAAGCCTGACATTTTGGGAGGGGGGGAGACTGCACTGGTCAGCAGTCCTGGAGCAAAGAGCCCTTGTTTTAAATAGCAGAGAGGTGAAGCTTTACTGTGAGATCTTCCTGCCCAGTCTGCCTTCACAGTCCAGCCATACCAGCAATTTGAAAGACTGAACCACACTTAATCCTGGAGAATTAATTCTCCCTGGCCTTGCACTGAAGGCTGCTGGTGGTGATCGAGAGGAACACAGATGTGTTCCTCCTTATCTGGGGACTTGGAGCTCTGCATTGCTTAGAAGTACTTATCAGCTCCCTGGGATGTTCTGTCAGTCTCACACATGGTCCTGTGGGCTCTCAAAAGGCAAAGAATAAATCAGGTTTCAGTATCCAAACACCTTATTATGTGCCACTTGCCCTGAAAACACCTCACTGTCAGACCAATAGTCAATGCAAGGTATGAGGCTCAGAGATAAATGAGAAGGTATATATGTAAGATCAGTTTAAAAGATTTTCGTCATTCTGTGTCATCCAGCTCATCCTCTGTCCAGGTGCTTATGCTGCCTTGCAGCTGGGATTCAGGCCACAAGCAAAAGCTTCACCTTGAATACAGCTTTCACTCAGGAGGATGATGTTTTTTTTCTCTACCCTATTGTTATACGTCCAAAATCTCTACGGTGATTGTATCACCTTCAAGCATTCTCCCCAGGGGTTTGTTGTGAGTCACCATTTAATCAGGGGTCTCATTTTAACACCCCACTCCTCCCTAGGACTGCTGACTGCATCTGCCTACTTAATAACAGTGATGCTCTTTGAACACAGTGATGTTCTTTGAACATAGTGATGTTCTTTGAACATGACTAGGCAGAATGATCCGCTAGCCAGAACACACTAATGAATGTTTCAGTATTTAATTGTAAGCACACACTAACCCATTGCAAAGTAAGTGTACTTTTCCAGCTGGGGGAGCAATGTTTAAACTTCAGTGCATTGCTTTTCAATAGCAGAAAACTGTAATTTATGTAAGATAGAGCTGATTCCATAAGCAAGTTCAGGAAGAGGAATAATGCGTGCTGTTCATTGCTAGGTTTTGATTGTGATGAGAGAGAACAGTTTGGGGGTAAGTGTATATGGGACAAAGTGCTCTATGGCTTTGAACTCATATTTTCAATAATTTAAAAAGCTGAAGAGATACTCTGAACTTCAAATAGTCATTACTAACAAATCTCATGTAAGTAAATAAAAACTGTCTAATGATATTTCTATAGAGAAGCAAATGAAAAGGAATGGAGTATTTGTTCTGAATGATGGCCTATCTCAGTTTGAATTCATGCTTCCAGGAATTCACACAAAAGCACCAGATTAAAAAAAAAAAAAAAAAAAAAAACAAAAAAAACCAAAAGAAAACAAAACAAAGCAAAGGTATGAAAGGTTTCTGTTTGAAATAAACGGTTTGGTAATGTTGTAATGTTATCTTTCTTACCCACCAGTTTGTTGCTGAAATTAAATTGTGATCTGTGTTTTGATTCAGTTTCATACTTGATGGCACTCCCTGGTCTTAAAATCTGTAAATCAATACTGTTACAATATATCTCCGTGTCTTCACATCTTAACAACAGTTGCATGATCATTGATTGCTGAATTTGAAAGTTTCAGAAAGTCCCTCAGCTTCAAATCTGTCTTGTGTATGGATCTATGCTGCAAGAAAACCTGCCCAGGGGTATTTGTAGAAAACAATCTTTCATTGTCACTTTACAGATGATGAATGAAAGGAGAGATTAAGTGCCTTCTAGTGAGAGCAAATGTTTTGCAGAACCAGCACTGAACTCACTTTGATTCTCTTCAGTACTTGAGCCATGAGCTCATCCTGCTCCTGTACTGACATTAATGAAATCACCATAAATAGGACCATGACAAAACTGCAAAGTTTCCATGCTCTGAAGATCACCTGGAGGTGAATGCCATGACCTCACTTTGGTATCCCCTCCTTCTTGTCCATTTTGGCTAGCGTGTAAGTATTAATCAATTAATCATTTCTGAAGTTTAATCAAGGGCTGAACTTGTAATCAATTGGCAACCCAATGCAATACAAGAATGTTTGCCTGGATGCCTGCCTGCCCCTCTGAGCTTAATTAGCAATTATCTCTGCTGAGTGACCCCTTGATCCTGCACAGTTTAGCTGAAAGAAGTGTATCCAAGTGGTAATTTCACCTTTTGCCCCATCATTTGGTATTATTCTAACTGTTCATTAAATTCCCAGCCTTTCCAAAGCTTGCACAATGGGAGAATCTTTAGTTAAACCTGCAATTACTGTAATGAGAAGATACAATGAAGTTATCATTAAAAATGATTAAATATTATCTTACTTTCTCCTCTTCTCCTTACTTACAACCATCTTTTTCTCTTTCGGCTCAAGCTGCAAAGAATTGGCATTTCTAGTAGAACCCACCAAGAAGATTCTGTAGTGAAAATAGCTGCAGAAAGAACCACAAGGAAGGGATCTCATGTCAGTCTGCCAGGATTGGAGTTTTTCTGGAGCAACACAGCTCCTCATAGTTTCACAAAGGTAGATCTCAAATTCTATATCTCACTGCCGTGTTATCAGATGAAGACATTCCCAGTGGAAAGCAGGGGGCATAGCAGTAAAATGTGTTGTTCTAGCATATGTAATTGTTGAGTATTTATTTCTTTAAAAAAAAAAATAGCTTTGCCAGCTCTTTCTGAAGTACCTTTGTAGACAGAAAATAGACTGGTGAAAGCTGGAAGTGAATCACTGGAAGACCAGTCTTAATTTGAAACTAATAATCTAGAAACAGTGAGAATACACTGAGCATTTTCTAAAATGTGGAGAACACAGTTTAGCATTGCATAAGGACTCTCATCCTGGTGTAAGTAGTTGAAAGGCTAATAGAAATGCAGTAAAAGGAATTAAAACCCCCATTGTTCCCAAAACATTGGTAAAGTCTGTTGGAGAGCTAGTTTTACAGTAGATGCTGAGTACTCGTATATGATTCCTCTTCCTAAACACTGACATCAGTTAGACAGGTTTAGCAACCTCTACACTGACATGTCTGCAAATTCAGAGTACTTCTATGATTTAAAAAAAATTCCACCTTTAAAAGTCATATGCAGAGATACTTGAATAACTGATGAGCTAAACCCAAACATCCTGCCAAAGGAACCCAGCTGACAGTCTCAGCACCATATTAGCCTGTCTGGGATCTACATCACTCCACTGCAGCTGAACTAATGCTGTGGAAAATACATACAAGGTAGCAAAGACATCCTCCAAAGTGTCTCATCTCAGTTTATGAATGTTGGTTGCAAAGACAATCTCCCCAGGGTCACAGATTTGACCTTGTCCTCCCTCTCTGTTCTAAAGAACAGAAGTAGAGGCCAAGATTACTTATGCATATAGGGCAACACGAGGACACAGCATCATCTGAGGGATCTGAAGATAAACAGCAGTAATACTACAGCTGTATAAAAACATCATAAGCAATATTCCCACTGGACAAGTGGATAAAATACTGACTTTACACAGAGCAATATTCCTGGGAGAAGGCCCCTAAATTATTCTTTGGAGTATCTTGCTGTTCCAGAGGTATGATGGATGTCTGTGCATTAGCAGTGCCATCTCAAGCCATCAGAAGAGTTGACACAGATGAAACATTTTGATTAAGTATTTCTGTTCAGCTTTATATATTAAAAACTCTATTGAGTGGAGAAGCAGAACTCTCACCTTAGCTCTATCTTTATGTGTATTCTCACAATGTAACAAAAATAGTATAAAACAGCTGGAAAGATTACACTGTTCTTAATGCTCTCATGTTTACTGGAAGAAGGGCGTCCATTTGGTGGCTGTAGATTCATGCAGTTCTAGGGGTTTACATCTATTTAGGTAACTGTTGATATACTCTTGAGAGCTAAATTATTCCATCTGTAATAGATTGTAATAGATCTAACCTGTCACAGGAGGTGCTGGTTCATGTGGAGGTCTCCTAACTGAATAGATACTTCTTTGAAGCTCCTACTGAATAGATAAAGATGATTCCTCTTCTCTTTTCCTTACCCTTGTTCTGTGGCATCCTAGGAGAAAAGTCTGATAATTAGGAGTGGCTGTTGTTGACTCTTCACTTGCTTCAGAAATTACTGTAGCCCTAATGAAGAGCTTATGAGAGACAGTTGATTTGCACAGTTTTGGGAACTGAACCACAGAATGTTCCACAGGTCAGAGCACTGATATTTGTTAATATTTGTTGTCTTTGACAGGATTGTTGTGCCAGGTTTAGAGAGGGCACTTGATGCTAATAATGATTTAACAAGAGCAGAAGAAATGTCCCAACACAGTACAAATTAATGTGCAGGGCAATAGCTGTCATGAGGCTGTAAAATGGAACTCAACACCCTCAAGCAGGGCTGTATTTTCTGACTGCCCATTTTCAGAAACTGGAGTGTGTTTTGTTGTGCTAGCACTTGAATTAGGGAAAAATGATGGGAAATTTGGGCTGCCAGAATTTTGCAAGTAGATGATCCATGTTTTCTTCAGCTGGAGAAGGAACAAGGATCATATAAATGTTGGAAAGCAGTATATAGTAATCATCCTCTATTTTAATGGAAGTAAAAATAACGTAAGATCAATATATATTAAACATTAAAAAGCAATTAAATATGGGTGTATAAAATGGAAACGCTAAAGCGTTATTTGGTAAAATAAATAAGTCATTGGTACTGTTTCTTTGGTCATAAACTATATGGTAAAGACAAATCTCAACTTCAGCAAAGGTATGAAAGTTCACTGA
Source organism: Merops nubicus (assembly GCF_000691845.1). NCBI lineage: Eukaryota > Metazoa > Chordata > Aves > Coraciiformes > Meropidae > Merops > Merops nubicus. Next base: position 231,512 of record NW_008587675.1, read on the forward strand.
TCATATTTCAGGAAAAATGCCAAAGAATTTGGTCTTTCAACACCTAAAGGACTAGATGTTGGATTGAAATTCACCACCTGAGTACCACCAATACAAGGGCTGACTGGTTTATTTAATAAACAAGGAGCATTAAGCCTGACTCCAGGTATATAATGATGGACTGAGAAAACTTGCAAATACACAGCCCTGTTGCACACAAAAGGGATCTCCCTAAGTGATTTATCATTACCATTTGCAAAATAAACAGAAGCAGGAGAAAGGGAAGGGATGGCTCTGTTTAATTTGCAAGGAGAAGCTACCACTGGGAATGAAGGAAAGGGATAAAGGCAGGAACACAAAAGAAACAACTTAATCTCCTCACTAAAGATGTGTCTGAGGAGTGCTCTTCTTCAACTAACCCACTGAAAGTGCAGTCCTGACATAAAGTGATGTAAACATACATCAAGTGGAAGTTTAGCTATCCCAGCCTAGATTCTCTTTAGCTTGCTGTCAGTGCTTTGAAAAATGCCTTTATCTGTATTTGAGGCTCTGAGAGGAGGCAGAATGACACCCTGTTATACACAGCCCACTTCAAACCTACAGATATATACATTACACCACAATCATATCCATCAGTTATGTGCCTGCCTTTTGGACCACATACATACTTGCCTATTATTAGTGAGATATGGTTTCCCAGCTCTGCTTCTCAGTGAATTTTAAGGGAAAGAAGGCAAAAGGACAAGGTGCAGTTATGCACACCAAGGTTATTTTTGTCTGTGTTAATCCCATCATACTTTAAACACCCAGCTCACGTACCTATGCACTCTATAAGGCCCCAAAAGCCAGTGAAAGTCCTCCACTTTAGGTAGGTCTGTCACTTTTTTTTTTTAATTCCCATTTGTATCTACTAACTTCAGAGAGTAGATTTATTTAGACAGATCAAGTGCATGCATAGAAATGAGGTTGGGTTTGTGGCACAAACATCTGGATTTGAGTGCCCAGAAAAGCAGAATAGCAGCTGGATGCTAAGGCTATGCAGAACCATCTGGCAGGGTTGCCTTTGTTATATTCCTGGCTGACCACTGCCTTAAGGGCATTGTAGCTACTCACCTCAGCTCCCTAGCCTCTGCCTTCACAGCCCTCCAGGTTAAAAAGGAGATTTATGGTATTTTTCTGCCTTTCTCAGAATTGAAGTGCAAAAATGAAAAACACTGCATGAGTCTCACTGGAACCACAGCTGCTTTTTTATCTCTCCTTGGTACAAGCCACAAGAAATCCAGAACCACTGAGGCTGGACAAGACCTCTAGAAGCCATCTGGTCCAACCTCCTTGCAAAGGGCCAAATTTAAAGCTAGATCCAGTTTCAAAGTTACAGCTGGTTAGATTGGGTCACTTTAGGTTCAGTCCTGAACTTTCTGGCTCTGAAGTGGAATAAAATAAAAGCAGCAGTAAGAAGATGGAAGGAGAAACCTAATCACTACAAGTAGTCCAGCATAGGCACTTGTGCACAATATGATGTATATTATGAAGGAACAAACAATGGATTCATGTGGTCAGGGCTAAAGGCAGAAATGCTAGCTGTGGCTTAGCTGTCCTATACCCCCACCTCCACCCTACTCTACTCGCCCGTTGGCATATGTCCATACGTGGCCAGGACACCTCTGCTCCTTTATCATGAGTGGGCACAGAAATTGATTGTAGCGCAGCTCAGATAATGTTCCT
>NW_008587675.1:233246-234371 GCF_000691845.1 Merops nubicus
ATCCCTTCTACCTCTGCTTCCTAGAGTGGGCTTGGCTGGGAAGTTGACTCATTAAATAAGGAGCAGAAAGCAGCAATTTGGTGTTCTGAACTTGTTCCTACCTTCCTGACAAACACCTGTGGAAGTCACATCTTGCACCATCTCACACAGATGGCTGGCAGGTCAGCTCCCTCGGTGCACAGCACCAGGTTGACAACTCTATTGCATACTGAAATGAGTATGGAAATTACTAGAAAACTGTATCTTCAGCTACTCTTTAAAAACCCACGGGTTGGAGAATCAGATTACATTTTCATAGCTTTGAAATAAAATACCACACGCAGCTTGCAAAACAAATAATGCTGAAATAATCAGGCACTTTTTAATCAATCATTTTACTGAGCCAAACTACGGTTTAGCTTAAAAATGTGGAAGAAGGACACGGTATGAGCAAATACATGCATAGCAACAGTTCATTTATTGGGATTTTCTGTTCTTCTCAGCATGTTGTTGTTTTTATTTATACTCCAGATATATTAAATTAAGAGGATCAGGAGGAAGTGGAAAGGGTCATATACCCACCAGTCTTCTGTAGCATTCATTGAATGGGTTGGACATAGGGTGATAGCTCTGCTCATTGGGGAGGGATGGGGAAGCTTATTCTACTCTGACAGAGTAAGGGAGCTATCAGTTTTGCCCTGAAGAACATCTGCTGCTCAGCTCTGCCCCAGTAATATCCTGGTGTTCTGCCAATGACCAGGCCCAACAAGAGTGATACAGACAACAGGAAGATGAACCAATACACAGACTGTATTGTATACAAAAAGGACATTCCATGAATGACCACTCACTTGTACAAACAAGTCAATCAGCTAGTACATAATTGACACCACCCCCAACAATCCCACAAAAGATGTGACTCAGCCCACAACAGGTGGTACAAACAGTGAGCCAAGGTTGCCCATAGTTGGCATAGGAAATAGCCAGACCAGCCAGTTAAACATATAAGAGAAAGGTGCCCACATGGCAACTCTCACCCAATCAACCCGCGTTCACAAAGGTCTAAACAGACCAGGGCCCAGCTCCAGGGAGAGTCAGGAGGTCTTCCCTGAACCAGGAAGCTCTGGGGAGGGCGCTCCACACACA
>NW_008587675.1:234402-294887 GCF_000691845.1 Merops nubicus
CCTGACTCCCTGCAAGTGGTCCCAGCTTTTATCCCCAAGCAGGGACACCTGACCTTTGTCAACTCAATGTGGGACCTCTGGGGCTCATTTCCCTTATGACTCTCCCTGCAGGGCTGGCCGCACCCTGGGGGGAAGCTATAAGGCAAACTCAAAACTCACCACCTCTTTATGAAGGTCTGTGGGAATCACCCATTTTCAACCTTAATTTGGGGCTCGGGGTTCATACCCCAGCATTTCACCTGGATGAATAGGCTCCTCTTCTCCCATGTCTAACAGTGGTCAGTAGTGAGTGCTTAGGAGAAAGAGGACAACAAAGATGGGGTGATATTTTCTTTGGTAAACTCCCCTATTTCCTCACAATCTGTGAGGAACTTCTAGAGCTTCAGAGGGGACCCAGATCACAGTCTAGATGTCATCAATGCAACCTAGTGTTCACCAGGAACACCAAATTCTCCAGCCTGGCTGATATTCCTTTCCAATCACTCGAGCAAGACATGGTTAAAGGAAAGACCTGAAGGAAAGACCTGTGCATTCAGTGTGTGTACGTATTTGAGTGGGGAAAGGAGAATTCATGTGGCCTTGTAGAGAGCAAGACCTCACAGGAGCAAGCCTTGACTTTTGTTAGAGCAGCCATGCTCCGAATTTCTGTCTCAGCAGCTCCCCCTTGGCTTCCCAGGTGAAACCTCGGCAGATGACTCACCAGTCACTGCCTGCATTTCTCCCAGCAGTCTGGCTGGAGCCACTGCTAAATTTAAATGCTGTACATTCAGCTGGATCCCATGGAGTGAGAACACTGAAGAACAAGCAATACTGGGAAGACCTTTGAAGAGTGTTATGAAAGCCATGCAGCTGAGGTTTCAAAAATGTCTTTTCTTTAGCAGCAGCCTGGGGAGAGGTGGCCTTACTCCAGAGTGACCGAAGTGGAAAAGAAGTGGCCAAGGAGAAAATTCTTTCCTAAAAGTGAATTATCATCCATAGCTTGAATTCTCTGGGCCAGTCTGCCTCCTTCCCCACACAGGTACATCTGTGCTTGAGAAACCAACCCACCAAGGTATAGATTTGACAGCCTTGCCTCCCCATCCCACCCCTAAGAAAACAGTACATGACTGAAAGAAGGGTTTTGGTTTCCCTTATGAATGAAAGTGATGTTTTGAAAAAGGAATCCCTCTTAGGTTTAATCAAGTATATCGAGAGACTGAATATTGTAAGAAATCAACATCTTGGGGTGCCATGCCATGCCACTGTTTAACATATATGTCTTCAAGACTTTCTTTTCCTACAGCATTAGTGTTGAAAACATGACTATGAGGAGGTTCCTCCACAGGACATATTAAGTGAATCCTCAGTTTTAAGTCATAAGGGCTGAATTGCTTGGTCTGATGATCCAAACTCAGAGAGGGGAAAGGAAGCGGGGAAGAAAATATTGTCAAAAAATCGCTGGAATGGTGACAGTAATCCTGCTAATCTGTCTTTGCAGTCACACAGTCTACTTACAACCTGAACCTCTCAGCAGCTTCAGAGAGAAGTGAAAACCACTTGCAAAAACTTTTTTGAACAAGCCCAGACACTACCTCAGAACACAAGAAGCAGGTCTCAGTCTTTTTCAAGTTATGGGTTTAAAATCTGATGTCTTGCTCTTCACTTGAATCATTAGTGAGTACTGTAAATAACACTACTGCTTTGGGACAGCTTCCTCCAGGATCCAAGAGCCATTTCAAGCTGGGTATCCAACTTGGGAGGCAATAAATGTGAAAAAAGTTTCAATCGGAACATTGCCATGAAAAGTCATGTAAAGATGTGGCCATGACCTGCTGAAGCAGACCTACAGCAGAGCACCACTGTGCAGGAAAGATGCTAGAGAGCATACTAAGAGCAGTGAGGGTGGTTAAAACTTGGAACAGGGGCCCAGAAAACCTGGGCTGTTTCTGCCTATGGAGGTATTCCAGATATGGCTGGAAAAGGCCTTGAGCTGTCCTTTTCCCCGGCTGGAAAAGACCTACTAACTTGGAAAGTAGATCTAACCTTGAATTTGGCCTCTGCTTTGAGTGAGGGCATGATCAGATGACCTGTAGGTGTCCTTTTCATCCTAAATTATTCTATGATCCTATGAATGCAGGCAAGGTCAGCAGTAAAGCTACCTTCTATTTCGGTGCTTCTGTTTTTCCTCCCTGGAATTAGCCTGGCTGGTCTATTTTGCTTGATGCACGACCTATCTCACTGTCCACCTCTATCATATCCAAGATGATGAAGACCTTGACCAGAGCCTGAGGGTTCTATAACTACAGTTATATCCCTATGAAAAACAAAGGCATTCCTCAGTTTCTGCAAAGCTGGTGTTATAAACCTGATCTGATCTTAACAAGACAAGGAAGCCCAACATCACAAGTGTATGCTCAGCCTTTTCCCCTTCTCATGTTGTAAAAAAACAACCAGGAATCTACACTCACACAAAAGGATGAAAAATCCATCACCTCTGAGAACAGCATGGTGGTACCTTCAGGAGTACATTAGATATGAAAAGGATGCACAGCACGAAGAGATAACTCTGTTTCAGAGGCTTCAACATGAGTAGCTCCAATGAGGTTTCTTGGAGCAGGTTTGGCACATTTTGCTAAATTGGTCATGGCTCCAATACTCCCCCAAATGTGCATCTGTCACAGTCCTCCCATGCCAGTAAGGCTTTTGCGCTGGGTGGTGATTGCACCTCCATGTTTTGCTGCAGCAAGAAAAACTATATGGTTTAAGTAGCTTTTTACTTTCTCGGTGTTTCAAAGAACACGGGGATAAAATAATAATAATGATAATAATAATAAAAAAAGAGATCCAGAACTCGGTTGGCAAACATAATCACAAGGTATATTAAAAAGTTAAACATAGCTCGGTGCTTTGAAAATCAAGCACCGCGGGAAGCTAAGGCTGTGTTGTCCCTTGGTTTTATGTCACTTTTTCAAAGGAACGCTGTAATTGAGTAATCAGCTTGTTGGTTGTCATGGCAACCGCAGGGAAGTGCTGCGGGGAAGCAGCCTCTGCGCTTCACCACTGCCATGCCAAGGGCAGCCCCCCACCCATCCACCCACCGCCGCTGCCCCCCGACCCCTGTGCACCCAGCCTGAGGAGCCAAGTGCCTGCCAGAGCCCAGGAGCATCCAATGTTAGCCAGAGCCCAGGAGCATCCACCAGCCAAGGGGAATAAATACAACATGGGGAGACTATGGCCTGGAGGAAGGTTTGAGTTGCAAACTCAATGACACCTTCTGCTGCCAGTCGGTGACTTGGGGTGTGCTGTTAAGTCATTCAGCCGATGGCAGCACTTTTGAAGCTCACATTAGTGGGGGGCACAGGGGGTTAATTCAAAATTTAAATGCAGTACGGAAAGGGAAAAGTATGTAGAGGATCCATCCTGTGAAAGCTGTTTGCCAGTGGCCTTTACCTGGTGATTAAAGTCAAGTCATGCTGATCGGCATTTAAACTTTTAACCGAAGGGCGGATCTGCTAGCAATAGGATGTGTGCAGGGATGAATGAAGGAAAACAGGCTAAGTTGAGGTTTCTAAAATGCACAAAGGGAAAAGATTTTTTTTTTATCCACTGATGGAACTTTACCTGCTGTTTCTCCCAGGGAATCCTCTCAGTGGGAGCTCGAGAAAAGGTTTTTGAAGAGTGAAATGACTGTATTTTCTAGAAAGAAAGGCACAAGAGACTAAATCATACAGTAAATGACAGATCTGTTCAATTGAAAATAATTCCACATCTTCCACTTTGTTGGCTCCCCCCATTCCTAGCTGCTACAGTGGCATTCCCACACCACAGCAACCTGGAGCAATCACAATCCCAAGTGCACTTGCTGATCTCTGCACAGGGCTTCCTTCATCATACAGGGTAGAAATATCCTAACCTCCCATATACTGAATGAATTTCACACTTCTTCCCGACTGCAGTCACAAATGACAAGCTGCACAAGGCATCTAGAAATGAAGTACCATGTTGGTGAGCATTACTGCTTCAACATCTTATGCTTCCTGTCACATTACCCCTGGAATGAGCATTTCCACACTTTATGTCCTCAACATAGGTAGAAGCTCCTAAACCTGTAATTTGACCCAAAAGAGTGGTTAAGGTTAGTTTTTTTCTAAGCATACCTTCTATACTAGGTGAGAAGATCAGCCCATGGAATAGATGTGCACTTTATCCCACTCCCCTTCCAACACGACAGCCATGATGCAGATGGTCCTTGTTAATGTGTTAATAAATTGAGTGCTACCTAAACTCTGGCACAGTGAGTCCTGCATATGCTGGCAAACACACTTTGGTCACAAAGTGGCACTTTCAGCTTTACAGCATGGAGTCCACTTCAAGGGCTGCTTAGGCATCACTCAGAGCACTTGCAACTCCAGTGCAGAACTGGAGTAAGCTGGGTGGTGCTGAGATACTGGGAGCAAAGTGATGCAATATTCCCAGTAAGGGAGTCCCTGACCTGAAGCAACCTCCAGAGTCACATCATTAGGACAATATTCTAGCTTCATTTCTCCGTGCAAGCATCTGCTGAGGTTTTGGCATTAGGTCCCTGGTTACAAATCAAAGATCCCTTTGGTAGGAAACCAGATAATTCATCTTGATAGGAAAACAGATAATGCATTTAGATTTATCCTTCTTCAGGGACTGGGATATTGTGGTTGTGACATATACAGAGATCCAAGACAAAGTCCAACACCTTTAAACACATATTAGCCAAACCATGACGGTAATCACAATGTAACCACTACACGAAAGTTGAAATTTGTTTTAAAAAGAACCAAGCACATATTATCCTCCTAAATATTATGGTCCTCCTAAATGACCAAGCAAATAAGCTAAGGTAGACCAACATGTGCTTCTTCAGATTCAAGTTCTTTTCAACATTTTCAGTCACGCAGCATATTAAAATGTCATAATTAAGTTCTAAAGTAAGTGACAAATGAAAGACTATTGTCTCTCCAACACGCTAAAAGACTTCTCTCTTATATGTCTGAGGGCATCTCAAATTAATACTCTTCCATTTGTTTGCTATCTTCTGCATATCCAAAGCATGTTGACATAATTCTGTAAATTAGTTCTCATTACTTAGCTGCTTCTACAAATCTGATGGAAACTGTGTTGCTTTACAGAATTTATATAAACATTACTCTTGTTCCTCCTCCATTTTTAAGGGTAAAATGATGTGTGGTTAAAAGCTATTTGAACCCCAGAGATATCTACTAGCACAGCAAAAGAGAGTGAATATTAAGGGTGATCAAATTTAAGTACATCATAATTCTTGACAGTGTCCTTTAAAAATTATCCTCTGCATACTGGAAAAAAATGGTCTCTTATTTGTAATAAGCACATTTCCCTTTGCTTCTCTAAGTTTAGCACACTTTGTTTTGCACTCTGTAATGTCCTTAACAGAATATGCCATGCTCAAGTCTATCTAGCAAGTTGGAATAGTGATAGCATTTTAATTAATCACTGTAAAGTTCTATTTTGCATGAAGAAGGCTCAGCCTCTTTGACCCATTAATTAAATTGTGGAATTTACAGTCCCTTGAAAATGTTGAAGAAGCAAGAGATTAGACATATCTAGGCTGTATTTGAAATGGAAATTGAGACATATTGGACTGTGGATACGGAAGAGCAGAGTGACATGCTAAAAAAATGCTTTTAGTTCGACAGCCACCCACTAAGCCCAAGCCAATTGGAAGCACGACTTTTCCATGACAAAAATAATACAGCAGCAAGAGGCAATAGGTTAGATCTTTGGGGGTGAATTGGCCAAGCTCCTTTAATCCCAACAGAAACTCTAGCTTCCACAGCAAGAGTTTGGTTTCCACACTTCTGCAAGTGAAATAATCTAAATTATTCCTTTTTGTTAAGGAATTAAATCCTGATATGCTTGGGCCGTGCCCTGAAGAGAAGACTGACTGATTAAAAAGTTAGAGCAAAGAATGTGAGTCTCTCTGGCCCCAGTTGAGCTCCTAACTCATAGGATTGCTGCAGGCAAGTCACTCACACGTACTGTGCTGCAAATGAAACTGCAGAGGTGGGCGTAAGCACTGGGATCTTATTGTAATTCAAAATCTCTCTCAGTGCTGAGGTAGGAAAAGTAAATATTTTATTGAAAAAGTAGCTACTTATAATGTTAAATTCATCGATAAGGAGGCTCAGATTCCTTTAAACTCTTTCTGCTGGTTACTAGTGTAAGAATTAGTTTAGTAAAACCAGTACACTTTCCTTCTGGGAAATTCTTGGGGAATATAGCAGAGAATTGTAAAAATTTCTCTGTTCTATCTTGTAATATTGAATTAATTAACACAGGGACCTGCTGCAGATCTCACTCAGACAAACAACTGAAACTCTGACTTAGCTAAAGCCCATTAGCAACAGACACAGATCTCTCAAATCACTGGTACTTGTTTGCATTCTCAAAGCATTAAAGGTCTCTGTAATAAATGCACTACAAACTTGGAGTAAAAGATGCTGCCTGTCTCAAAACCTTGAAACATTGACATCACTTTACTCCCCCCAAAAAATCTGAGGTCTGAACTAAGGTCATGCGTTTGGGCTCAGTTGGATTTGGGTTTATAGCTTGTGTCTGGCTGTGAGGTGCACTGGGAGAGAAGACTGAGCAGATTTGGGGCATCAGGAAGAGGGGTAAAAGCACATAAATAAAATTGCAAAGTGCACAGTTCTGATGGTTTGATTTTTTTGTTGATTTCCTGAATCTTCAGGGCTTGTCTCAATAAATAGATGGTTGCCTATGCATGACTTAAGCTAATGACATTATCTCATCTTGTACGATATTACACTTTTTTTCCTCAAATGAGGCCAAGAGAGATCTGCTGAGAAACTTCAAATCAGCAAAAGTAATTTCTTCACAAAATTTAAATCATTATCAGTACTTAATATTAATCTACTTGCTTTTCACCTCCATAGACTGTCCATGTTTATTGGATTTATTTCTGTCCCAGCCACAGGTATGCTCCTCTTCCTGGCATCCCCTGTTGCCATCCTGTATGCTGAGCAGCTCCTCCAGGGCATGCACATTTGGGCCAGTGTCCGGGCACATTAGACATGCAAATATTCGGCTTTGTACTATTTGGAGGCTCAAACTGCAGATGTATTGGGAAAATTGCTTGAGAAACTTCATTTTGCATATGGATTAAAAATAATTAGAGTGAAATTCTGTTCAGCATGATGTGATATTTGTTTTTCTAAAAATCTTTCCTAAATATTCCCCTCCCCCAGACGTTGATGTTTCCAGGATTTCTTCAGCCAGACATTACATCTAGGACAAGTCTTTGGCCTCCTTACTCTTGGCGTGACAGTGTTAACAATCCTTAACAAAAACATTTATCCACGTCTTAAGCCTTCTTGGCAGCATTAAATCATCTACCATCCCACATATACAAGCTGGCTGATGGATATATGCAAATGCACAGCAGTAGGAAAAAAGACTTTTTAATATACAGCCCCAATAAATTACAGAGATTACTACAGAAAGAGAGAAGGCATGATAAGTTGAGCTCTGACTGACTATATATTCCCTGGGTACAATGGGGATAGACAGGCAGGCAGATAGGTGTTTGGGATGCCTCGTAGCTAAGGATCTCAAACAGAAAGAACATTCTGTGTCTCCAGTCCCCCTGCCCAGGCTGGGAAGCAGCACCCAACATCTCCATCCTAACTGCTCCTCACCCCTCAGCACTATTTAAAGACAGGGGATAAGGTAGGAGGAACCCTAAATCTCATTTTGAAATCCAGCTTCAGATCTAGCTTGGTAAGAAATTTAAAAAAAAACAAACCAAAACACCCTAAAACACACCCCAACATTCCTATGGAAAGGATATAATTTTTGGAGTAGATTCTAACATCTTGTACAAAAGTCTTCAGTTCTTCATTTGAAATCCTTTTGGACTTCTCCACAGAGAAAACACTTGAATTATGGAGCTGAAAATACATTCCCAGAGTTGAAGCCAAAAGGGACAGGAGAATTAATTTTCAATACCTTTATTTTTGTTCTGTTTATTTTTCTTCATATTATTATTTTGCATTCAGTGGAGGATTCTTTTTTTTTTTTTCAAACCACTCAAGATGTTTTTCTGCTGGTATTTTTATTTCATTGTCTGCTTTCTGAACCAATATCCAGGCACTTATGGGAGAAGATTTATGGATCTGGAAGCAGAAGGTTTGCTGTCAATTGGGTTTGCTTTGCAGACAGAGACCTGTGCCTGAGCAGGTCAGAAGAATGGATTGCACAGAAGAAAGACAAATATATTAGCTCTGAAAATAAAATGGAAAGTGAGATAGAAGGATATTGCATCTATCTGTTATTTATCCCTACAATTAGCAACCAACTGCTCTGTGTTTCAAGCAAATTAAGGTTTTCCTTCTTTTTAACAACAACAACGAATTTTTTTAGTGACAGAATCAGATATTATACTAAGACTTTGAGGGCTTTTATTACACTTTTTGTCACCAAATGTGCTTTAAAAAGTAGAATGAATTCACTTAAGTGACTATCAGCACTTGGCCTCCTATGCACGATAATAAAAACGCTTAACATTTATGCTGCTTTTGACACATCAAAGCTTTCTCAGACCTTAAGCACATAGCCACAGGAGACCTTTCCACACTACATCTGTTAAGACCATCGGAGCTAGCAGGCAATATTTTCCCAGAGCTTGTGTTTACCAGTGCCAGGTTGCAAACAGCTGGTCCAGGCTCTGGCAGGGCTAGGTGCTGTGAGAAGGGGCTTCGCAGCAGAGCAAGGGCACAACTGCTGGCCATGCATCACCCCAGTGCAGATGGCACGGCTGGCTGCTGTCCCAAGCTTTGTCTATGTAAACCTGAGCTGCTGGCTTCCAGGAGCTGTCTGAAACCTCCTACGCTTGTATTTTTGACAAATCTTATTCACCCCTGCATCACACGATATGGGGGCAATCTTGAACTGGCCTGTGGGCATGGTGTCAGTCCAGAGTTCCTGCCAAGGAGCAAAAATGGAATAGAATGAAGGCTGCATCTGGAGCCCAGGCCATATGTGAGGTTTTCTCTACATGGCATGCCAGGTGCTGGCCCTACCTGTGGCCCCAGCTGTAACTCAGATGGGCAGGGACAGTGTGTTTGGCTTCAGTACTGCTACTGAAACCCACTACTGGCACAGCCTTGCTGTCATGGCTCATTGTCTGTTTGAGAAATATCTGGGAGAAAAAGGGAGTTAAAGTGAGCAAGATAACTGAAGAAAGGCTTAGATCAATATTTTAGGAAGCCATCTGTACTGCGACAAGTATAACAGAGACCAGGCAGTTGAGTGGAAGAGAGTGGCAAAGTAGCTCTGGGTATAGGAAGGGAATGTTATTGCTAAACAGTCCCTGCTTTGGGTGACACCTTTTAAAAGTGTACATGTAATTCGTCTAAAATAAGAGGTCCATAACAGACCTTGGACTGGGGAAAGCCTTTAAGTCCTTTTCTTTAGACCTTCTTCCAAAGGTCAAGCTCAAGACAACAGGTTTCAGGTTGAACATGCATTCATTCAAAGGGGGATTTGGAACACCAGTTACAACCCCTGCTGCTCACACTATGAGCCTTAAGCAAAGGTTTTCCCAAAGCATCTCCAATGCAGTAGACTAGAATTAGCATGTTCCACAGAAACTTTCTAAAATCCTGCTCTTCCTTCTCTGCAATAGGGTTGACTTTAGATGACATCCATCTCACCCTGCAATGTGACACCTGTTATTAGTCTGTAAAATCAATTAGCAACTTAGCACTCAATTAAAAAAAAAAAAAAAAAAGAAAGCTGTTTATGTACTTCTGACAATCTTCTAAATTTTTCAACTAAAAGCTTTGTTGCTGGGGTGACCTCTCATCCCATAATCAAAAAAAGAGTTCAATATAGGAAACATATGCTCAAGATTTCTACTGTCAGTGTGAATAAGATCAGGCGCAGAGCAGTATCTGCATAAGAGCAAGAAGTGACTATATAGCTGCAAAGCTGCTCATCCTCAAATTAGGGTGAAAGGATTTTCCCCTTGTGACTAGAAGACTGCATTTCTTACTCACCAGCAATGTTTTCTGTGGTTATCTGGCTCTTGGGAAGGCTCCTCCACGTATTCATTTTACTAGCACCATTTTCAGTGATGGTATTTTATTTAAGGAAGCAAGCCTTCAAAAAACTAAAGTCATAGCAAATACTGCTTTGTCCTTCCTCCCCATGATCACAGTCAGGTCTGGTTTGAGCCTGATTTTTCATCTGTGATGGACATTTGCATTTCTTTTGCACGTGCCTATGTGTGCACCCACATGTATGGTTCTGTCAGAGGCTGTACTGTGTGAGTTCTCAGGAGGTGAAAGAAAACCTCTCATTTATTTCTGTTTGCTTGCTAACCTCTTAAATCAGAAGAGATTGCTTAATGACAGCATCAGGCTTGAAAGCACTACTCATCCTGCACCCACCAGTTTGACTCATGGCCAGCCTGACTCAAACCTTTCAGGAAGACAGGAGTTCCCTGGGGTGTGCTGGTCTCCAGCTTTTTGACAAATCCCTTCAAAGGAATAAAACAGAACAAGGTCTTTTGGTACTTTTAGTTTGTCTCAACCCAAGCTTTGGAGAGTAAAGCCTTATCCTTGTGTTGTCTGAGCACCATTTCATCTAAAAGAGTCTGGGAGGTAAAAAAAATGAGAAGTATTTACATGAGTTACAAGCGGAACGAGGGAGGTCAGAATGTGCTGAAGATCAGGTTCTGCAGAGTGCAGAAGCAACCATGCAAACCTCAGACTAACGAGTTTGGGTCCCAGCAGCAGCCTGAACACAGCAGCAGTGACTGGAGCAGGCTGCCAAACTCCCCGACCAGGCAGGGTAAATGAGCTGCGTGCTGGGTTTCATGCTGCTGGAACCTGACTGACTCTGTTCCCTGAGCTAGGCGTTGGATTTTCACACATAGCAGCAGTGCCTATGATAACCACCCTCCCTGAAAAGCCCCATTACATCAAAATGTTTCCATAACCCCCAGGAAAAAAAGGATGGGGATCCTGGGAAGCAGGAGCCGTTACAGGAAATAAGCAGAGAGCTGGTAGGTAAAGGTTTCTTGGCTAAATCTATCCTTTTCTTAAGTCCCTGTGCACATAACCCACAGCACATACTTGTGCCAACACAGGCAGCCTGTGACCCTGGTTAGTGCATGTCCCCAGCATGCTGCACGCAGCTCTGGGGTCTTGTACAGCTAGCACTTAAGGGAATATTTTCAAGACAAGTTCTGCCTTTGTGGTGGTTGAAGAAATTTCTGCAGGCACTCTGTTTACAAAGCACACAGAGATGAGGTATCTTCCCATAAGGTGGTGGTGTTTCCTTTAGTGTCATTTCATTTCCCTTACTGAGTATTTTCCCATCTTTTTCTGTTCCTCTGCTTCACGTCCAATTTCCATTGACTTTTCATTTCCTGTGAGTTTAACTACAAAGTCATCTGTCTTGGAAATTTCTCCAGAGATTGAGACTTTATATTCCCCTCTACGGTCTTTTATTATTTAAATGAAAACAATTAGTAGGTGAAAGTCTATCTTCTTTAATACTAAAACTTCAGTTTCAATCAAAGATTTGCCGTGTACATAAAATGCTTTAATCTATTCCATTCCTGTAATTTTCCATAGGTACTAGTGGCAGAAAAGATTTTCTGTTACTTCATACTTGGAATTTTTTCTCAGAGGGGTTTCGTAACGTGAGTTACATCACTAGTATGCAGAAGGATTAGTTTACTCTTTCCTATTATTTTCCATCTCAATTGTTAGAATTCAAAAATCAAAACACACATAGCAGCTGGGTGTCAGTAATTCTTAGAGTCTGACCCTTTTCTTTAAAATGTAAACTACCAACGGGTTTCATAATAGGAATTTTTCACTATTTTGTTGTCTTCACCTCTCAGTGCTTACCTTGCCTTTTTTTTCCCCTCTTTTTTTTTTCCTTAATTTTTAAAGCCTCATGCTGCATTTGCCTGCACAAATGGAATAAAATAGTTTAAAAAAAAAAAATACGTATACCTTTATCTACCAGCACACTGATTTTATTTCCATCCACATTTCAAAAAGAGAAAATTCATTTTCAGACAGATAATATCTATGATGCAACTTTTTTAAACTGTGGGTAACATGCTTCAGCTTTTGACAGCACTGTTAAAAAGATAAACTTGTTCTGAAGCTTTAATCTTTACCCTTCACACACAAAATTGTCTGCATTTATAAATGTCCAAACACTGATGAAAACTAGAGCAAGAAAAGAAAGGAAGAGTGAAGAATAATGCTTTCCAAGTTACCCAAAAAATCAACAACTATTCTTATTTTTTTTTTTTTTTTGAAAGGTGGCTTTCATGGAAAAGAAACATGCTGGACCTATCAATACTGGGCTGCAGCAAGATTTCTTTTCCTAGGTAGCACATTTCCAACACACTGGAGCCATATCAAAGCCACCTCCTTGCCTGGGGCCTCAGTGCCAGTGCTCTCCTGCCTCCTCCAGCCATGGGGCTCAGCTCTCTCAGAGCAAGGGGAGGGTAAAAAGAGAAGTCACTTGGTTTATGCCAGTTGCTAAAGAGTAACTGGAAGGACCTTGGCCTGATGCAGCTGTGCTTCTTTTCCCTCACCCCAGGAGACGTTGGTCTTTATCCCAAGAGACTCAAAAGCAGAGGGCTGAATTGCTGAGGCTAGGTGCCGAGTCTGGGGGTAGAAAGGAGTAGGAATTCAGTCCAACTCTTCTCTTGGTTATAGAAAAGTTCTCTACCATGCATTCAGGTTGGGATGTGGACCTGTACATGGCTCTAGGGGGTAGCTGAGAGGAGAGGCTATGTGCTCCACTTTCTCTGCTCTCCAGCTGTGCCCAGGCCTCCACCAGCACAAAAGGCCACAGTTGTTCCTGCAGCTCCTCTGATGCTGCTGAAAGACTGTCTCCTCACAGGCCCAGACAGCAACTTTTCTTGTGGGTCACTTGGACCTAGACCTTCTAAGGAACCCACCATAGCAACAGCCATGTAATGCTGATGAGCTGGGAAGGGGGTAGCATGGCACAAAGCTAAGGAACATCTGTAGCCTCCAAGCTCTGCCCTTCCTGAGGTTTCAAAAGAGCTGCTACAATTCTAAGAACATCTCATCAAAATAACAGAAAGATTTAATCATCTTAAATATAAAAGTTGGTTCCGTTTCTTCTATTATTCTCCCCCCACCCCAAAAAAATTATTATAGTATTTCATTTTTATTTGTACTTTCTGAAGAGTAATGCATTCCCCAGAAAAGAATTAAATCTCTCAAAGTGAGGCAATAAAACTGAAGCTGGAATGAAACTTAGTGGATATACAGGGAGATATTTCATTTAGGCATTGGAATAAAAATCTAGTTACATTCCTGATCAGAATAATTCATGACCAAAATGCCTTATCCTATTTTTAATTGTCCTTGTTTTTCTAATAAAAGTTATAGATGGTTTGGCTAAATCATTGCTTGTCAAACTTTGGTTGTGAATGGCTCAGTGAATCTCAAGGGACACTTTCAGTTTTAGGGCAATTCATTCATTTACTTGGCTGTACTAATAAAGCACATATCCAAAGATTTACATTCATATTCTACTACTTAAAATGTATGAACCATATGGAAGTGACAGCAAGGAACAACAAGAAAGAGCTTGTACAGAAGCTCTGAACAATATGCCTATTTTTTTCTACCAAGATTTGAAAAGAAAGAGCTTTTCCTTAAAATTATAGGGAACAATACAATAGTTACATAATTGAGATCTATTCCTGCTTTTTGAAAAATATCTGAAGTGCTTGATTAAACCAAGAATCGAAGCATCACGGCACATTTAACCCAATTTGCTAATAATGGTTGCTGTAAATACATTGTATTTAGTGACCTGACACAACATAGTTGTTTGTACACTGAAACGAGGAAAAGATACAACTTGCTCAATTCAGAGAAACATGAAAATACAATTGGATAAACACACACACACAAAAAAAAAATGCAATGGGAAAGGTATTGTACCTGACAGCATACTTTTCAAACCAGCATATTTACAGTAATTCTGGAAAACACTGTTCCCTCAAACCAAAAAGGTTTGCAGTCAAAAGGGATGTTATTGGCCTGTTAACAAAACCAAGAATTTCCCTTGTCTATGTTGAAAGAGACATCTTGTTATCAGAATCTAATGGAAGATTATATAGATACTTCTTCTGTTTCCATCTCCCCCCAAAATGTAGTGTATTATATTCTAGCAGCCTTATAAATTCTTTTAGGATAATAATTACATCTTCATATTCCTCAACTACAAATTTCCCAGATGTGCTCCAAGCATGACATTCTCCTTCAGTAGCAAGGCACGCAGCAGAACAACCTAAGGTTAGGTCAGATTTACTCTGCAGTTGCTCCTTCCACAGGAGGGTTCCCCCCTTTCTCTCTCCCCCATCACCTTTACTACAAGCACCATGCCTCACTCTTCACTTTTTCCATGACTAGCTCTTTACCCCTTGGCCAGTATTAATGCAAAGTACTCCCCAGCAGCTCAGCCATCAGTCCTTGTTTCTCTTGGTCTGAACAGACACAGTTCAAGTCCAAATTCACCACTCAGGTGAATTAGCTCAATGAGTAATGGGTTCAGTTATTCATTAGTGAAATAGTTCAAAACATTACAGGGCAATCAGGTCAAAACAACTGAAGTGAACAATTCTTTCATAGGCATATAATCAGTTTTGCAGATGTCAGATAGTACATTTTCCTATCAATTATTATATCATTTAGCTATCAAATGTTTCTGAATTAGTTAATTATCTATGCCAGGTACGTGCATAAGCCCAAATCATTACTACTATTTTACCTGATATCTTCCTATCTGCATGTTCTCATTTCTATTGTACTTCTTTCAGTCCTTTCAAAAAGGGAGATTGCTCCTTAGTTTATATTCTAGCTTATCCATCGTACTTTTAAACATCCCATAACTTTAGCTGCATAATTAAAACAATGAGACTTACTGTTCTTCAAGCCTGCATGGCATTGATTTAGCCTAATCAATTGATTTAGACCTAATCACTATGGTTTTACTCTGGCCCTGAACACAAAGAGTATGTAAATGTTACCTTTAGTAAATTATAAATCTACTTCAGCATACAAAACCTCATGCAGAACCAGAGGAAAAAGGGAAATGTTCCTCTACAGCTCAAGTATCTTTAAACAGAAATACCATTCACTCTGAAACACACTTTACTGGAGTATTATTTATATCTAAGAAAAAAATCCTTGTTCCTGGTATTTCGTGTGACAGAGACCAATGCTTACCTGCACAAACATAATGTTTCTTGTGTAGATGCTACAAGGAATAAGTATACCATTGACCCTGGCATGTGGATTACATTCACTTATCTGACTAAATCTGAAAAAATAGAAAAGGCCATAAAAGAGACACTGCTGATGAATGAAAGTCTTCTATTTCTGCTCTTCCACAAGATATTTCTTTTGCAGCTGGATTGTTGCAGATCTGTCATAAAACTTTAGAGCAGCTTCCATGTAGTTGTAGTGATGAGAGTACATTTGCTCTTCATTACCCAATACATCTTCACTTGCTTCCTGCTCTTGGTAGCTCTGATGGACCATTGTTCATTACCCTATTGTTGTGTATGAGCTATCAGCTTGAACAGTGAGAAACTCACAATGGGACACTGAAGTTTTTCTCTTCTCATAACACAACTAAAAAAAAACTAAACCAAAACACTCCATGCAGTATAGAGTAGGAGGAAGAATCTGAGCAGACTAATCATTTCAGATACTAAGCATCTTGCCAAACATCTGGTTATCTCAGCCTGTGAATGAAAGCAGAGGGAGGTTTGCAGAGGGAGAGGCTGTGCCACTGAGCATGGAAAGGCAACACACCAGTGCAAAGCAAAGGCAAATCTGCTGCTGCTCCCCAAACTGAGTCAAGCCCATGTAACCTTGTTTCTCTGCTTCTCTGAAGGTCAGTTTGTCAGGTAGGCTGAAGTTAGTGATGACAGAGATAGAGGGACAATACCTGGTGAACTTAAGGATGTAGCCAAAATTCATGTGGTTAGGAATGGGATTACAGCAAAGGCAAAGAAAAGTTCTATCCTAATTTAATACTCTCTCTAAGAAGAGAAGAATGTCCTTCTCGAGTAATGCCAAATACAAAAACATGAGAAGTGGAGGAAATCACTGCACAGCTAGCTCTCTGCTTTCCTACATTCACTGACTCCAAATGTTTAGGTGTCTTCTTCTAAGTAAATAATGCAGAAAAAGAAAATAATCCAAACACAGGAAAGTGGTTGAGTTTGATCACAGGTTCACACACAAAACCCAAAGGTATCTGTAGTTTATCCCTTTCCCAAATCATATGAATGACAAAGTGAAAAAATATTTTTAACTTATTAATTTAGCTATACTTTCTTTGCTAAGGAGTAAGGAGCTGAATTTAACAAAGGGCAAAAAAATAAATACACCCTTAAAAAATGGCAGTGTTCAAAAACCAGCAAAATAGAAACAAAAGTACAATAAGATTCCCAAGATAAAGGCACTGAGAGTATTTAAGACTTTAAAAGAAAGTATAAATTCACGATGAAAAGGCTCACTGAGCTACCTCCATCTCTCTTATTGTTGGTGAAGGATCAGGCAGATGCATTCCATGGCATCTGTCACTGCAATTGGATTCCAGGGAGTTTTATAAAAAAGTGCAGCCTGCCTGCAAAACCAGAGAGTGCCTTGGCTGACCTCAGCCTGGGTTGTTTTTGGCCATAAAGCCAAATTAAACGCATAAGGTCCAAACTGAGGCTAACCAGCACAGCCATTCCTGACTCTGGAGGCGGGTGAGTTATTCTGCTATTCATGCTTAGGAGATGTCCAAATGCCAAACTAGACTTTTTACAGCTGTCACAGCCTCACCTCACTGCCAGCTGTACACAGGTTTCAGTTATTCCTGTGATGTGCAGGCAATTCAGGTTGCAGTGCATACAGATTGCAGTAGGTCTGAAAATCTGCTCTGGTCCCAGAAAACATTTGGCTTTTCACTTAGGATACGCAAAATTGCACACACAATTACCTTAGCCTAAAATTTCCTTGGGTTTTCCCTCAGTAGAGCTTGCTATCTGGCTATCATCTCCATGAAAGGCAGCTTGCTTCTAGGGGAAACATCACTTACTGGTCCTCAGAGTAGTAAACCATCTCTGGGCAGTGAGTCAAGCTGTGGAGGGAGGAGGACAGACTGCAGCCTGTGCCCTCCAGTGGTCCCCCTTGCTGGGGGGGGGTGGGGGTGGTGGTTTGGGCTCCCTGGTGCCATCCAGGGCAGGCTGGGCTCCTGCACCTCAGCTCCTGGTCCTGGGAGTGCCCTGTTGTCCTGAGCCCAGGAGTGGAAAGCTCCACACGAGGATGGATCAAGAGCTGGGGTGATGCTGCCTCTCCTGGTGTCCAGAGCTGAGTCATGGCAGGAGGGGTGGCATTTGGGGCAGAAGGTCAGTTTCTGCAGCAATGCCCATGGTGCCTGTGGGCCCTGTCATGTGTCAGCCAAGAAGGGTGGACTAGGGACTTCCCAAGGTGCTTTTCAATGTGGATTGTCCTATGATTATTTTTTTAAATATTGTTCCTCAGCCCTACTTACAGAAAGATTGTCATGGAAATGCTCTAAAAGTGAAGTCATAGCAGCGTTAAAAATGCAGAGCAGCACTGCAAGTATTTTAGCTTAGAAGGATTATCTCATGGCCACATGCGATAACTCCGAACAAAAGCTGCGTTGACATCTTTGTCATCTCCACAGGCATCAGAAGCTCAAGAGATTAAGAAAACTTAAACAAAGTTTTCTAGATTTTATACTCAGAACTTCAAAAGAATTAGACATGTAGGCAGTCATTGGAAATTTCAAGTGGTCACCTGGAAACAACCAAAACAGGTTCACATTTCGTATATGACTTATTTCTGTAGTTGCTGATGCTTACAAAATGCTGAGTTCTCTGATTTCCTCTCCTATAGTATTAGGGACTGTGACTCTTCAAAATCCTTGCCCTAATTCTGGGGATATGCATTCAGCAAATCATCAGGAAGACACCTAATGTCCATCAGGCCTCAAGTCCCACTACAACAGTCCATGCCTTCTTCAGGAAGCTTTCATCACTCTGTGAGTTAAATCGGCAAAAGCTGAAGATCACCAATTTAAAACATCTGACAAATTTATGAGATACAAATTCACTGAGCAGAACTGCTTCTCAGAAAAAGGTAAAATCCATGTTTCTGATTTAGACAAGTTAGTAAAACACTAAGAACTGGCAGAGCCAGACCTGCTTGGCTAGTTGTCTTAACCAGACGTGCTAGCTCCAGGTACTCTCTGCTAGCTGCGTATCCAGCTACCTACTTCCATAATAGATTCTGGGTTTTAAACTGTTCAAACAACACAGATAATCTTAATTCATATTTCTCCAGCTGAGAAATATAAACGATAAGAGCTCCTCAGCCAGCACAATGAAGAAAGGAAAGGAAAGGTGAAAGAAAGAAAACCCACACTTAGTAAATGGTGTTTTGTTTCCTAGAATACTCATCAGGGTTTCAATGTGAAGCAGAGAAAGTGACTTTTAGTTTCCTGGAAACCTTTCTATATGCCTTAAAATGACTCTATAACTCTTTCTCCACAGTTAACTGAGCTAAGAGTAAGTAGTGTTTACCATAACTTAGAATTTAGCTAAGCTCCAAGTAGGTATTAATTGTAGAGATGCAGCTTTATTTGTCTATCAGCTTCACATAAAAGGATTTGCATTGTGCTAAACCTGGGCAAGGTGCTGTGCAGACAGGATGTTATATTCTGCTCACCTCCAATGTTTTAATAAACCAGGCAGAAGACAGACGGAAAGTACAACTTGTTTGTATTATTATTTACCTTGCTGAAAGGCAATACTGCAGTTTGCCCTCCTCTCTAACAACTGGCTGTGGTTTGGTGAGCTCCACCTCCTGACTATTTCCCTGCTCTTTCTATAGCTGGAACAGTAAGCAATAGCTACTCTCTCCCTGAACAAGCCCTTCCACCTTTGTTGCCCAATATAACATTTCCTTTAACCACCAATTCCCTCAAAAAACACTTGGCTGGAAACACCATAACCTGATGGGATGAGCAAAGCCCTGCAGAGGCAGGAAAGCAGCAGGGAAGCCCAGTTTGCTGCGCTGTTCTCCACAAAAGCCCAACTCTCTGGAAAAATAACCACCAGCTCTTGAGAAATCACCATTGTGCCAGGAGGGCCGGGTGCTGGCAGGGAGGTAATGATGTAGAAAGGAGCAACCTGGGCAGCACCGGTGGAGATCTCCCTGCACAGCAGAGCCACTGGCACCACTAAACAGCCTGAGCCATACCTGGGTAATGTTGCTCATTTTGTGCAGCACGTGGCTGGACTCCCGGTGCCAAGAAATTAAAAACCAATCAGCTTTATTGGGCTGTCGATGCCAGGGCAATTAGCTTTCATTTCTGACAGCATATGCCAGTGCACTGAGCTCACGTGAGCACGTCTGCCCCAGCCCTGACTGCTGGTTTGCTCACTCAGGGCTCAGCAAGAGGTGGCTGCCACATCTGGAGTCCCCCTCTGACCCCTCACTTCTTCAAAGCTATAGGAGCAATGAGGTTAGAAGCAGCAAAAGCTTCCATCCTTGCAGAGGAAGAGTAAAAAGCCTGGCCATTAGTTCCCCTTGGGTCAGTAAAACCAGCAGTACTAAAAGCTTACTTTGTTATGTGGAGAATTAAGTCTCAAAGGCAGGAGGAGGCATGTGGGGTAAAAATGCAGAGGATCCCTGTTTGCAGCCTACAAGAGGTTTCCCTGATGCTTTAATTAAGTGTGTATATTGGGAAGTGCTTAATAATTAAATGAAAGCCTAGATACTAGTTCTTTAGGAGGAGCTGTGTTTTTGTACCAGAGTTCTGCATTCCTAATTGAGTCGATCACATCACAACAACATGCATTTAAATCAGACTATACTTTAAATCTACCTTACCTCCACACATAAAAACTCCCAGCAGGTGCCTTGTTAAACAATGAGGAACATAGGAGGTAGATTGCTGTTATGAAGCCTTCGGTGAAAACTCTCTCTAATTGTGCACTTGCATTTTTTTTCTTTTTTTATCCCTTGCAATAGTAAATCTCTCTATGATACAAAAAGAGAGTTGTACACTTCAAGCTAGAAAGTTGAGTAAGATTTCAAGATATCATCTGCCTTAGCATTTAGGGCCTGAAAGCTCCAAGTATTAATATGTCATTCTGTGAGCACAAAAGTGTTTTTGAGAATGTAAGCCTAGTCCCAGAGACTTTAACTGCCACTGGTTTTTGTTTCCATGCACCAAATTCAAATACGAAGAAACCAGACTTTATTCAGAAAGAAATCCCCAATGTTGCTCTTCAGGAAAAAAAAACCCAAACAAACCATACAACAGATATACTAGTCATAAGCTAAGCATTACTGGAACATTAAAAACAAACAAGCTCCTTACACATAACTAATAGAAAAGAAAACTTCGAAGTTAATTAAAAGCCTTTCTTTTTTGCTTCAGTTTTCTTCTTCCTTTTCCTAGAGCTTTTAATGAAGCTGCTAAGGTTTTTCAAATGCAGATGCTAACTATGTTTACAAGTAGACTCTGACAAACACATGAGCCTCTGAACCCTTTGCTAACCCATTCCATAATTTGATCAGTAGCCTGGAGCAAAAGAGGAACGCATACTGGTTTGTAAACAGGTTAGAGATTTTTCTTCTTGGAAGGCAAGTTTTGCTGCTTGACTCCTTCATACCAGAGTATAACTGTGAATTGCAGTACAATTCAAACCAAATACCACAAGACTGAACAACAGTAAATTTTAGTAATGCTAAAATAATAATTTAACTTGGAATTACCTTATTACAAAATATTTTTTTTTTTTTTAAATAAAAGGTTAAATTATCATCTACAGAAAATGCAAGAATCCTAAATAAGATTACAGGCCCCTAAAAATACACCCAAACTTTCAGAAGCTACTATATTTTACTCACCTAAGTAATAGCAATCTACAGAATGACATCATGCCCCTCCTGAATTATATACCAAAAGCCCTAACTGGTCACAAAGCTTTTTATAGCAGGAAATTAGGTGTGAAGGTTGATCTGAGGCCTGTGGCCTCTTGGGAAATGTAGTTTACTGAGTACCCATCTTGTTGCATTCCTTGTTTTCACCACTGAGGAAATTAAAGGAGACATTGTTACTGGGAGTGTACCTTTATTTACTTTTTAATCCTTCATGGCAGGTCTCAAAGTGGTCTCTTTTTAGCTATGACTGATTGAGCCCTTTTCTGAGAGAAGTAAAATTTTAATTTCTCATGAGGAGATGATGGGTAATCTGCTACTTTAAAAAAGGATGAGTGAACATTTTTCTGGTTTATTTTAATAGGGATTGCATGGGGAGGTCTCAGGAGAAAGAAGTGCTGCTGCTGCTGGCATTCAGGTTCGAGAGATGGATATTCATTTTCATCAAATGTTTATAGGTAGGATCTTTTGTTCAGGATCTTCTTTGAGTTGGACAGTCTGTAGAACAAGAAGCCTGATTATGAACAGCTTTTAGGTCCAAGTAGAGGGAGCAGCACAAAGGCTAGCAAGGAATGAGCAGATAGTGCCTAGAGGAGCTAGTAAGTTTTTTTGGGCAGTTGTGGTTTGTTTTTCTTTTTCTTTACTTTTCAAGCTATTCAGAAATGTCCTCTGACCCTTTTCTGAATAGCTCTGAAGTGTTAGACTTACAAATGCTTTCTCTGGAGTTACACACATTTCTTACAGAAGAGGTATGTTATTAGACTGTAGTTGGTTTTCCCTTGGTACACTGTTGCCCTGGCTTTGACCTTGAATTTTCCATTGCAAAAGCCCATTCCATAACCCTTGTGGCTGAAGATTGAAGGGTCTCCACACGCCTGCCTCCCCTGAAAATGCTTTGGGTGTTTGTGGTGTTACTAATGTCTCATTAATGTCACAGGTAACCTGGGTTATCTGTAGAGGCAGAAGATTAGCACCTTTGGAAATACTCTGTGTGGGTGTTTTCTTTACCTGGGAATCTGACTGTATTGACTAAGCTGAGGAACAATTGAGTATGAGAAATCTTGCCTCATCAGCTTCTCTTTTAGGAGGTCTAAAGAGGTTTGAACTCTGATTGTATTAACTGACAGGCAGCTTAATTGGTTCTCCTTCGTTTGAGTTTTGATGAACAGCATTGAGTAGGTATGAAGTAAGAACAACTCTCCTCTCAGCTGCTTCTCTGGGCTATGACAGCATGTTGGCCTGTGGTACCACAGAGCTGATGGTAAAAACCAGCATCCTCAAGGCCTGTGTGTGCCTGGGGCAGAGGGATCTGGGGGATGCTCACGAGTGCCTTTGTAATTCAGCCCAGTTTTGAGCAGGAAAGTCCCAGAGCTCTAAGCCTCTTAATTATTTTTCCTCAATCTTTCTCAGTTTTTAATTGTTGCTGAATGGGGAAAAAGAGCACAGGTACAGGGCATGTTTAAGTCAGATAGTTGTCCCAATTCCCTCCTCTCCTGCAACACCTTCTGGGAGGTGGAATGAACAGCACCACCCAGTAGTCTCATTTATTAGAAGACACTAACGAGCACGTTCGGTCTGAAGTGAAGACCCTGTTGTGCATAGGTCAGCTTCATTTGAAGTCTACGGAGACTCAGGGAAGTGTTTTTAACTGCAAGATGTTAATTAATTTTATTGAAGGCAGCAGCAATTTAAAAACACAACAAAAATTACTTTTTCTATGAGTGTTTTGTTGAGAAGTTCAACTCACAGCTAGTGTCTGGAAGGGAGAGAGTAGAGCAAAAAGATAACCACTTGATTGAAGAAGATGGAAAAGTATTACCATGGGCTTTAACAACTTATTATAATAGCCAATGATATCATCTTGATTTCACAGTAAAACTCAATTTTATGTGTCAGCAAAGCAATCTTAAACTGCAGAGCAGATGTCAGCTGCATATCTGCCATGTCAGTGATCAGGAAAGATGTTTTTCATGAGCAGTAGCAGAGACATTGCAAGGAATGTTATTTTTTCTCATACTTTGCAATGAATGTGGAGGGTTGCAAGGCTTTAAAAAAGTAATTCCTAATCTCTGCAAGTCATGGATTCTGTCCATTTGTGCACTTTTTATACAGAATATTTTCTGCAGGTATTGGGAGACAAGTAAGAAGCCTAGAGGAAGCTATTGAATAAGGGATTTTGGAGAACACTTTAGGCAGGGCTTGTATTTCAGTTCATTATTTTCAAGCTAAATTCTACTGCAAATCTTCTTTGTAAAGCCTGGGTAAATTCACAAAACTATTCCCTAAAATACTTGCTCAGCCTTTTTAAAATTAATTTAGTTCTGCACCTGACTGTCCTGCTTCAGCTTCCTCTTGGCTGGAACTCCTGCCACTTGAGTTTTCATCAACACACAGTCCTTGAAAGCACAGTTTAAATTCTTATGCATGTGTAATGAGACTAGATAGGATTTTTGCCCACCGCTTACTATTACTAGTGGTATATTGGTGCTGGAAGCCAGATGAGTCTTTGAAATAGTAAGATGAGAGAGCTGCACGTTATGAAACAGAAACCACCACTATTAACAACCTGGGGAAGGGGGGGAGTGAGCATTAAAATTGGGAGGATCAGATACCATTCAGGCAAGCTGTCTGCTCTACACTGAATCTGAACAGGCTGTACATAACCTGTGGGTCACATACAAATATTTTCAGTGTAGATTTCCAAATTTGCTATATTTGACCAGTGCTATTTTCTCTGTGTCTTTTCCCTGAAGTAAGGGGCTTGCTAAATAACCTCACATATCACTTCTAGATTTTCTTTGGTTTATTTTTTTATTGATTTTTTTTTCCTTTTTTTCTTTTCAAAGTTTGAGGGTGGACTTTCAATTCCATTTCTTTCAATGGGGTCAAATATTTTGAAGATTTCAAAATTTTTTACTGTTCAAAGGTGCAAAGCTGGGACTAGTGATTGGCTGTGATTTCAGTTGTGTTAGACTCTGGTTCAGCTCGTGACTCTGCCTTGAAATTTGAAGTCTTATGAACCTTGCTGTAATTCTGGTTTCTGTGGATCAAACTAGATACTGCTTCCTTGTACCAAAAAAGCAACCTGAGGCTAAAGGGATAATTCAGTTTCTTAACTGGAAAATGAGATCCCAGTAAACATGGACCAACATGGACCAGATTTTCAGTGGAACTCAGAACTCCACATACACTCTGTGCTCAGAAAATCTGTTCCAGTTTCAGCAGCGTTTTTTAATTCTTTTTTTATTCTTTTTTTTTTTTTTTTTTTAAATTCTACCCTTTTTTTAATACTTGCAATTCTGTTCTTTCAGTTTTCAAATCATGATGGTGGGGTGCTGGTTTTGTTTTGGTTTGTCATGTTTTTGTTGTTGTTGTTGTTGTTGGTTTGGTTTGGTTTTTTGTTTGTTTAACTTCAGCAGAGCTTGCAGTCTCCACATGCTGAATTAGACAAAGCATTTTGAGCTGTGCTTTTGTCCAATGTCTCATCAGGATCAGTAATTTCACTTCGAGCATTGCAAAAGTTTTCTCAGTACTTTAAGTACGATGAAATTAATCCCATTTTAAGGTTATGACTAGTGACTCTTTTCCATATTCAAGTCTTCACTGTAGAGAATGCAGGCTAAAAGGAGAAATGTTGATTTCCAGTTCTAGTGCAATAAATGAGGAGCACTATCTAGAGCAGCACCAATTTGAGAGGACAGTATGCACAATAGGAGGAAAGAAATCTCTGATATCTCATTATCCATAAATAATGCAAATGAATATTTAAATGGGAAGGGATGAATCTACATGATTTATTCCTCTTTTCCTCAGTGGGATGGATTTATAGTGTCTGCTATGAAAGGTTCTGTAAGTGGCTGGGCATGTCAAATGGAGGTCAAGGTGGGTAGTGGGGGAGCAGTTGAAGAGGTAGAATATATATTTGGAACTACTGAAACTTATCTTTATATCAGAATTGCCATTTTACATAGAAGCCAAGTACCCTTCAGAGAGGTCATGAGCAATAGAATCCTCACAGCCTCCTTTCTCTGGACAAGAGATATAAGTTTTGCATACAAACTGTTCCAGGACTTTCAGTACAGCACAGTGTGCTTTGAGCAGGGCTTGTCAAGGTAGGAGCAGCCACTTCCCATTCATCAGCCTGATTTTTCTTTAACAGAAATAAACAGGAGCTGTAAGTTCAAGCTCACTTCCTGAAATTCAGCTTTCTAGAGATGTTCCCCCAGGCCCAGAAGAGAGGAAATCCAAGAGCACCGATTCTCCAGACTTGCCTTGCAGTTGCCACTGTCTAAAACCACCTTGCAGCATGTGGGAAAACAATCATTCCATTCTTCAATCTCTTTCCTGTTACTTATCAAACCCTGCTAGGTATAGCATTCCAAGGGGCTAGCACTGATCTTACTCCAGTTACCCAAACCAAGTCATACTGAGCTGAGCAAGCACTCTGCTCTGAGCTTCTGCATACTGCTGGCCATAGCACTACTGGGAGTCCCACAGGTTTCTCTGCTGACTTCATAACAGAAAAGAGGGCTGGAAAGGATGCCAGGAAGGTAACACAAGCCCAACTTCCTGCCTTGAGGCAGAAACAGCTCCTCCTAAGCAATTGCTGCTGGACGTTGGTCCAATCAGTCCTTATTAATCTCTCAAATCTTTAATTTGAATGAGTCAGACTATATCTTTCATCCAGTGGTTGTTCCTGTGCCTTTATGATACATTGAACAGTCATTTACTGCTTGATGTCTTCTCCCTCTGAATATATTTATGCATTGTTGTCAAGTCACTTCTGGGTAGCTTAAATGGATTTTGTTAAGTTAAACAAGTCTTTTTGCTGACACCGATCATGCAGATTGGATTTGGAGTGGAGCAGTATCACTCTAATCAGTCCATGAGGAAGAAAAAACAACTTTTTTTTCAAAGACAGTCAAACACAGGATTGCACATCCTGTCCTTGCTTTATCAGATGTTCCAGGGAGACAACATTTGTCTAGACTTTTTATAGCTGCCCTAAAAAAAAATCTAAAAAAGACCAAAAAAAAAACCCAATCAACAAATCCAGAACCAAAAAGAAAATTCTACTTCCTGTGTTTTAACCTAAGATTGGGGAAAAAGCTGCTTTTACTTGACCCTGATGATATATCCCACCCAACTCAGCTGACATTATTTCATGGCAGATGAACTGTCTTCATTCTTCAGCATACCTGTAAAGGAGCACACAACTTAAGATTTTTTCCCTCAGATTTATGTGTGTGTCTATGTGGCACAGGTTCCTGTCCTCTCCATTAGAAAGTTGATCTGTTCATGGCATAATTTCTGAATTGCTACAGAAGTGGGACAGTCTCTCAAGGTTTTCCATTTGAAATGCCTGAAATCAGATTTAGCACATTTGTTGCATTGCAGCTCTGGCTGCAAAAGTAATCTCTCGTGAAGCATGTGTAACCTCTCATGAAATTTGTGTATAGCAGAATAAATACCTTGTGCCTTTCTTAAAAGGGAAAGTTGTATTTTAAAAAAAAATTATTTTGGTACTCTTTACTGCTCACGTTTCTTTGAGTTTAGGGAAATTACAGTAGTTCTTCTAACCTTAAATCTTTATTTTTCATTTTGAATAGCTATCAGATGACTGTATTATGAGAAACAGAACTAATCTGTGATGTTTGCAACACAGAGACCCACCCTGAATAACTCACAAATAAATGATATCCTAAAGGAGACAGGAAATTATTTTCATGAGGCAATGCATTTCAAGAGTTTTAAATAATTGCAGTTAGTAAGAGCACTGCTGCTGATTGCTGGAACTGCTCACATTTCTTTGAGTTTAGGGAAAGGAAGGGGAGAATTACAGTAGTTCTTCTAACCTTAAATCTTTATTTTTCATTTTGAATAGCTATCAGATGACTGTATTATGAGAAACAGAACTAATCTGTGATGTTTGCAACACAGAGACCCACCCTGAATAACTCACAAATAAATGATATCCTAAAGGAGACAGGAAATTATTTTCATGAGGCAATGCATTTCAAGAGTTTTAAATAATTGCAGTTAGTAAGAGCACTGCTGCTGATTGCTGGAACGGGTCAGCATTCACGTTGCAATAACACTAAAAAAGGAAGCTTCAATTATAACTCCAATCTACAACCCACTTCAAATAATTGAAACATTTCCCTTGACTTGAGTGGACTTTACTGTGCAAAAAGTAAAGATCTTAATGATCCAGGAGCTGTCACTGCTGAAGGCTGCAGAGGGAGGCAGAGGGAACTGATTTTCTTGCATTGTGTTTTGAGTTGCCTTGGCAGGTCACAGGGTGGGGTACAGACCCAAAGCACGACAGGGTCTGCAGAGCTGGACCCTTGGGAGACTGCTGCAGCCACTGGACTCATTTCTTCTACTCACATAATGTCTTGTGAGTTCTTCAGCTGGCCGTTTGTGTACTGGCTCTTCATTCTAGTGGTAGTGACAACATTTTATCAAGGGAGAGATGGGTTCACAGAAACAGCTCCAGAGCTCATTAAAATTTCCACACATGAAAAAAAAAAAAAAAAAAGACATATTTGGCAATGTTAGAAGTGCTGAACACTTTGGAGGAATTGCATAGACTAGGTAAGAAGAAATGTGCCAAGATGACTTCCAAGTAGGTTAACAAATAAACTCCAAAGCTTGACTCCATGTCTTCAAGCATAAGATTTGCAGTAAACTGCCCCATTCCTGTTTTCTCCTTGCTCCTTTTAATACGTGGGCTTAGTATAGGTTTAAACATCATGCACCGTTCTTTAAACCCCCAGTTAATGGAAAAACTTGTTTCATACAGTTGATGGGATATGTGTAACTTCAGCTGAAGTCTGGGAAAGAGGAGGAAATCAATAGGGTTCTGTTTTGCATAAAATTAACAGTGTGGCATTTAAGTGACTGTCTTCTGTGCACAATTTAATTATTGGAAGCACAACCCCCTTTGAAACTGAGCCCAGGAAATGCGTTTCTCTGTAAATGAATGAGCATTCTATTACAGTTTAATGCACTGGAAAAGACTCCAATAAAATCAACTTGCCTAACCCAAATTTTGTTTTCTTAGAGTAGTTCCTGTAAGTGAGGAACACTGAAAATCCTCTTCCAGTAAACTTTGGATGGAATATTGACAGTACCATCAGGATATTCTTCTCCTGCCCATTTTACACACCACAACCAACCACTAAAAGGAACTGGCAGGTTTGATTTACTTTGCAGAAAGCTTGTGCTCTTTATAGGAATAAAAATTAAAGAAGGAAAAGCACCTGTGTGGTCAGGAGAAAATGTCATTAACTCTAATATTGTTTCATTTTCTTTCCACTATTTCATTAGAGAAATTAATGTACCATTTCAAGTAAATTTTCACATTCAAACAGGGAATCATGATTCAGTTGACTTAATCCAAAGAATGGGACTATTCTTTGCCTGCATCTTTTATCTTTATTTTTCAAGGACTCCATCTGGACTTGGAAGTCTCCCTAGGGTTTTTTTTTTTTTGCTTTACTTGCTTTTAGGAATTAATAACTTTGAATTCTCATTTTTCTCATTCTCTTTCTTTTTGCATACTGAACCTATCATTATTTATGATCAATTTTTGTGTGTTTGAATTATCCATGAAATTGAAAATTCAGCAAAGAAATTACTCAGGCATTTGAGCAATTAAAAAAAAAAAAAAAAAAAAAAGTGGGGGAGGAAAATTCCAGCATTTCCAGTATTGAAGATAGTTAATCTTGATCATCTTTAGCACACTGAAGAGACATACTTCATGGCTTGCTCTTAAAATTTTATTAACGGTGCTGGAGGCTCTGCCTCCCCCCAGACTTTAAGTCTATTAATACAGTCCCAGACGTTGTTAACACCTTTCTATTATACTTTCCTGGCATAATGTAGGAAGTAGAAGAATATATGTAGTAATTAACTGATATCTTAACCTGAAATCATGGTGACTATAGTAGCATATTGTGCTCATGCATGTTTTAGGTGATGATATTGGTTAGAGACCTCCATCCTAAATAGCTTTTGCCCAAGTGTAGATGATGCCCTTGTGATCTAGTGCATCACAATGCAGAAAATGTCTCCTTTTAGTGATATGATTAAAGCTCAAAATATTCCAGAGATTTGCAGATGAAGAACACCAAAAACAAATGCTACCCATTTTTAGCTGAATTGTTGAATTCCCTTGGGTTTGCAGAAGTAGAATACAAATTTCTGAAATACTTAGCTCCTCTGCCATTATTTTTTTTTTTGCTTTTCCCATTTTCTCCAGATAGAAGAGGCAGAGGCATATGACAACTTTTGAAATATATGTTCAGAATACACGTCTTGGAGCTTTTTAGCTGAAGCCTGGACAGAAACGTATTTTCTCTGAAGAAGTGAGATTATGAATTAAAGGAGAGAATTTGGATTGGTATGAGTTGAATGTTTGGTTTGTGCTTTCTTCTGCTCTGTTTTGGTTTCCTAATAGGAATAAATCGGAGCTTACAAAATGACTGACTGGTACAGGAGAAAAATAAGCTTAGGATTCAAGGGACTGCCTTCAGTTCCTTGCTGTGATTTTACCTTTTTGAAAAATCTAACCCTCAGCATATATTGGCTTGGGTTTCTTATTTGCCAAGTGTCAACAGCAATTTCCAGGGTGTGGGGAGGATATGCACATTGTGGATTCTGACATGCTTAGTTGTTGCAGAAGCTGGAAGTAAGGAATGCTACAGGTATTCAATCATTTCAGTGGTGCATTTGTGCACACTTTCTCCTTAGCACATCCTTCATCAACTGTCCTGAACTCTCCAGTGGCTTAGTGTCCCTCTATTTTATTTTGATTCTGCAAGAAGCAGATATGCTCATGAAAAAACATGGCTGTTTTTCAGACAAGGCTCTACCTGTCATGCTAATACAGGCATTTTAAAAGCTTTATCTGCCCAGCAAAGGCAGGAGTGCTTTCCAGTGAGACTTCAAACAGCATCCTAAACTGTTTGTTTCTCAGCAAACGCCCCCTTATATCTTTTGAAAGTTTCACGAAAGCATTTTCTGTGTTTGTGTTTCCAAATTTCCTACTTGAGGCTAAGGGAGGGAGGCAGAGGGTTGCTGTAGCAAACCATTTGAATGAAACTTTTCAATTTTCCTGTGAATGTGTGAATTAGCTACCTCAAAGGAAGCTCGGAAATCAAGAAATCTTTTTTCTTCATTCTCATTCCTCCCCAGTAAAGAGGAGGGAAAGGAAAAAGGAAGTATAAAACTCTGATTTTCTTTCTCAAATATAGTGGGCCTGGCAAGACTGCAAAAAATGTCTTTAAATTTCTGAGCCTTTTGATGTTCAAAGTCCTCACTCCAAATCTCAAAAACAAGGAAGAACCTAAGAACTTTTGACATGAACAGTGAATAGATACAAGTAAAAATATTCAAGATAGAATCATAACAAAACCAGTGTGTAGGCAGGATTATACATCACTAGGCTTCAGGCAGACCCCTCCATAGCTTTGAGGGCTCAGTGACAGCCTCTGGAGGAAGAGCTCAGAAGAGCTTGTGGCTGAGGTTTTGCATCTTCCTCTGTTTCTTGCTGCTGATAGAAGTGAGATGCTAGATTAGAGCTTCACACTGTGCTGGGATGGTAATTCCTTTAGACTTGTGATTCGGAAGTGAGAATGAAATAACCAAAGGTGATATACTGAGAAAACAGGAGCTAAACTTTTTATAGTTTAGTGTAATATCACTTAATGTCAGAAAGTAACTCATCCTTATTAGGAATTATGAACAAACCTCTATCATTCATCTGCATTACATGGTACATCAGCAATGACTTTTTATTTGGATCGAACAAATAAAACCAGGAAATATGGGACTAGGTCTTAGAAGAAGAAAACCATTTTCTTTTTCAAAACATCTTTATTTCCAGCTGCTGCAAGTAGTTTTTTTAACAGAGAGGTCCCAATCCTGTCGTCCAGATTTGATCTACCAGAGTAACTGCACCCAGTCTGCTGCCAGCTTCTCATGCTCCTCTTACTCTGGGAGCATACTCTGTGTTCCACCTTATCTGTTCTTTTTTTTGGGGGTGGGAAAGGGTGGGGTGGACTGGAGTGGCCTGTGAGATGGGAGGAAAACAAGTTCACCCACATTTCAGTTGCATCACTACTGTGACTTGATGAGATGGTAGAGCTATTTGTTAGCCAGCTTTACAGCCTGCTTATAACAGAAGCTGGGGCACCATTGATGCTTTTAAATTGCACTGTGTATGAATTTTGAAAGTTTACTTCTTATGTGAAGCTATGGTTAGGGAGGGCATTTGAAAATATAAGATACATCAGAAATAGTGTTGTTCTGGAGGCACAAGAGAATTGCCCCATTTCCAAACCTGGTGTGATATAGGATGACAGTATAATAAGAGCCCTTTGCATGATTTCTTTGTGAGCTCTTGGAGAACACATTTCATTTCCCAAAACTCTCAAAAGCTCTGCGAACACCTGCCACTGGAGAATAGGCCAGTTTAGTCCTGCCACCGTTATCCTAGCCTCAGAGGGTGCTTAGCAAATGAGCAGAATGCACTTCTCTCCATCTCCTCTGCAAGGGACAGCAGCTTTGCTCAGTTAATTATTTTTGGTACTGCTGCCTCAGAGAATGCTTTAACTATGAGGGCTTGTATCCAGCTACGACAGGATAACAAACAAAGAAATAAATTAAAGTCAAAACCAGTGAATCTGAAGGAGCTGACTTGTGAAAGAACTCTTCCAGCTCCGCATTCATGTTTGACAGGGTAGCATTTTTCTCAGTTTTATGGTTATATGTGTGTCTAGTGATTGAAGAAAGGCTTGATTTGTGTTTTCCAAAAGGTTCCTTACAATGTCTGTAGCATTTCATCATCCTTTGGCCCTTGTAATTTTTAGAGAGCTGCTTCTACAAGAAATATTCTAGGTTTCTAGAAATGGCTCACACAGCAAACACTTGCCAAAAATATTGTACTGGAAAGAGTCACTTGCTGTATACAGCTAAAGCCAGGGGATTAAGGGCTATATCCCACTACAGCAAACATCTCCTTGTGTATGAAATCAGGTTAAATTTAGTTTACCCTCCAAGATGTGTTTGTGGATGGCATGGCCCTTAAGTTGACACATAACCAGTGAATTAGCTGCTATGAGAGTAGTAGTAGCTCCTAATATTCATGGTCCTTTGACAGTGTTAGGTAAATATCTTTTAGATATCTGAACCTAGAAATGGGTGTATTTGTGCTGCAAACTGGGAGGTCTGCAGATTTTAGATGTTTTTTTGCAAAGTAATTGAAAAGTGTGTTGGTAGGAGGCAAGATCTTACTAAACTCTTAGGCTAAATAACTATAAAAGACAAGACATGAAAAATGCACTGTTCTGAGTATAAAGCTGGAATCTTGTGCTTGTTTTCTTTCTAATTCATGCTAAAACATGAATAAATGAAAAGAAAAAAGAAAAAGAAACCTGTACCAGGAATTACCACAGGGCTGGCACTGACTCGTTTTTCTTGAAAATGCAGATTGCACATTGATTGTCTGTTCATTACAAGTATTAGTTGGTATATTTAACAACCTATGCTTAATCTGTAATCATCATGCCTCTGGTTAACAAACAGAGGTAAGGGGCATGTTTATTTACATTAAAACCTTGCTTTGTTAGTGTCCAGCACAGGTGATTCTAGTCAGGGAGAGAGAATTCTAGAAGGGAGTTGCTTTAGCACTGTACATTGAAAAGAATAAATCAGAAGGAAAGAAAAACTTTATCCTTGTACAAATTTACTAGTCCTTAGGACATAGGGCACAAAAGTACTTAACTATTCCTTGACATGGAGGAAAATATCCTAGAATTAGAAACTAAAATGATTTCCTTGTTCATTTAGTACTTGATATTGTTTTGGAATCTGGCCCCAAAACAGGTTAACTGCTAACCTTTGTGTTGGGGTTATTTGAACTGCAGGAGCATTGAGGATAGATGACAAATTTGTTTAGGTCTTTAAAGTAGAAAGGTTCTCCTTCTCACAGAATTGAACAGGATTTGAGTTCTTGACTACATTCTGCATCATCCTGGCCTGTGATACAGGATTTCTAATATTGTTTCAGGAGATCAGCAATTGCACAGCAGGAAAAGAGACCCTGGCCTCATGAGGAGTTGGGAGAGAAATGGGGAAGGTAGGAGTAAGTGCAGAAGGTAGGTGTAAGGCCACATGGTTAATTTGCTTGAGCTAATTGGTTTCTTAAGATACATTTCAGCTTGTGATAGGATTTGTGCAAGAGGAGGCACTATAAAAGGTGACATAATACATGGCCTCAAAACAGATGGAGACATGGAGAGACTGAAGAGAGGAATGGAAAGGAGGAGGTGGCACATCTCATCCTTTAGTTCAGACTGTCTCCCCAGGAGAGAGGATGTGAGCATGTAATCCTATAATCCATGTGTCTTGGTTGTACAGCTCCATGAATAATGCACTAAAAATAAGAATCTGTTATAGCATTCAGTCTGAGAGTTTAGTTGTTAATTCCTGTGTAGAGGTCCATGTGTTTGATTCTGGGGACTGATTGTTCAGTCACATTTGCCAAACGATATGCCAACTGCTTCATGATACCAGCCTCTGAGAGAAGATAGACTCATGTTTTGGAGGAATTTTTTCATTCTCCATTTCCCTCCAATAAAGTTTGTTTGGTTTGCTTTTTTTAATAGAAATGAGAATATTAATTAAAATACTTTATGCTAAATTTGGTTTGAATATCAAGACAGACTTAAGCCTTTGCTTTATTTTAAAGTGCATGTGTCAAAAGATGCTTCTAAGCTGTTACAACCATTGAAGTTCTGCTGAGAAACTGATATTTGCACGTCTGTGAAGTCCAACAGGTTCAAATTTCCATTTTTTCCCTGGGAGATTCCTTTCCATGCTGAAGACTGGCAATAACTGTTGAGAGCAGGACACCACATTTGCCCTTTCACTTTAAAACATGTCATCTTCAGTGTCTCTCAGTTCTTCAGCAGCAGGAGCTTACAGGCAGAAAAAGTGATTTGTTTTTGTTTTTTTTTTTCCCTCTGAAAATGCTCTAGGCCATCAAACTCCTATTGATCATGGCAGCACTTTCAGTTTTTATCCCAGATATGTGATAATTCACTGTGGACTTAACCCCAATTCCAAATTGCCATGTAGAGAGCAACATCCCTTTCTCAGACACACTCTTAATCTATTTCACTGTCATCTCAAATACAGATGATGAAGTCTCTCAATCTTTAGTCTAAAGGAACTGATATGAATTACCCTGACAGGACAGTGTCTTCCCTCTTCATCTCTCCTGCATTTCAGAAGATGTCTGAAATGAGCTGCTAAACAGGATTTCAGAGGATGGGAGAAGTCACTCAGCACAGCCTCTCGTGCCAGACTCCCTCGATCTCAAAGGTTGCAAAGATGCTGACTCCTGGCAAAGTTTTACAGACCTTGGATGACTAAGCAAGCTTCATTAACTCAGATTTGACTAATTACTCATTTAAGGAAAACAAACAGAAACAGAAAAACTCAGCCAACAAGCCAATTGCTGTGAATAGGATACAGTGAAAATTGCTCGAGAGCCAACTTTGAAGAACACAAAATCCTTTTCTTTATTTGCTGCTGTTTGCATTTTTTTGTTAATATTTTTTGCATATTTTTGTGAATACTGAAGGCTGGCATGTTGGTCATAATTTTTGTGGGTGCACCATTGTTGTCCATTAATTGCACATTTTTCAACTTTCTTCATTCTCATTCTTCATTACTTAGACCATTTCAGTAAAAAGGTTGTGAGAGAAAAATCTCATATCCACTGTGAGCAACACTTCATAGGAATCTGCAAAAAATCTGGAGGATGAAAATCAGTATAATCTAGCTGCAGCCTGATTTTCTATTCATCTCTAGTCCTCAAACACCAGCACAAGTCACCTACGTTTTCTTTACTCACCTCCTGTTTTTACCATCCCTAATTTGCTCCTAGCTTTTACTATTAGTCTAGCAGCTTCCAGAGGACCCGAATCTAGTTTTAATTTAGTCACTGACACAACCAAAGGTATTGCTCATCTTACAGTTCTTTTCCTGACATGGTTTTTGTCTTAGAAATTTGGCTCACAGGTTTAGTGGGGCAGCCTCAAAGTACAATAGTAAAGCACCTCAGAAAAAATTTCTTGTGGGTTACTTAGTCAATGAGAAGCAGCAAATTCACTGGAGTCACATTTAGCACAAGAGCAAATGATGAAAAAAGAAAAAAGATAGGGGAAAAAAAAGGAGCCTGTATTCATCTGGTAATTTATTCATGATGAATAATTTGACATTGTCTCACACACCAGCTTGACTGTCAGGAGCACTCAGATGATTTTGTAATGAACTTGTTTGAAAGGTGCTTTATTTAAAGAAAGACAATTCTTCTTGGGCAAGCATTTCACAACAGGGAAATAAACATGGCACTTAACATCATTAGTGCCTCATTATTCATGTTCCCCTGTACAGCAGCAGAAGGCATCCTGGTTTGGTCTTTGCCCTGCATGACCAGTTGCCTGATTTCACTTTTCGTTGTATGTGGGACAAAGATTTCAGCTGAAAAACTGCTGATTTTTTGCTTTATAACATCCCACTAACCTTAGAGAAATGCTATGGGTTTATGCTCACCTGAACAGCTTGAAAGGAAGATTTTTTTCTATGTATCCTGTCCAGTCAGTGATACACATGGCTTAGGACCCTGGTGGAGATATTTCCAAGTTTGTTTGCCAGCTGCCCAACATGACAGCCCTAAGCTTACCTTAATTATTAATACACTTCCTAAATACTTCCATGTCTTTTCTTGATTAACTCTTGAAGTGTGTTAGCGTTAAGGCCGCTGATGAATCTCATTTATAAGAGCATGACTAATTCCAGTTAATGCCAAGCATTTTTTCTAAACAATTTTTAATTATTAAAGTGGAAAATTTATTTCCAAAATTAAAGTGTCTGTCCCATACATTTCCAAATGATAGGTTTCTCCCACTTTCAAAACTGTAAATTAAGGAGACACTCTGAGGTTGACTTTGGTAACTTGTTTTCAGTGGGAATTAAGCCTCTGAATAGTAATTTAGCATCAGGAAGATTATCAGTAAACATTAGATATCAATAGCCAAATTCTTAATTTTTGTTTTAAGTTGGGAAATAGAGTTGTTGCTTTGCCAGTTTAAGACACAATTACCTTTTAAACATCCCCACAGGCTTTTATGAGACAACAGACACAAATCACTTTATATATTTTGGCAATTCCAGTTTTGGAGGTAGAGCTCATACTGTGAATCTCTAGTATTGTCATTAAATTTATTATTACTGTTACTTTTAACTAATGCTTACCCTGAATCATTCTCATGGCTCTGGATGGATGGTCTTTTTCTGTCTGTTCTGTTAACAGCAAAACTAAGCTGTTGCTCTGCCTTGTTAGAGAGTCCTTACTGCTGCCATGCACCTGCCTGCATGTTTCTGCGTTCTGCTCCTCATAACAAAGTCCAAGAGCTGCCAAGCTGGTAGAGGAGGGAGAACACTTCCATTTGACACCAACATGTTGAACCATTTGCTCGAAACTGCAAGTCCTTTAATCGTGCATGCTGCATCTTAATAGAGAGCCTTGTTGAAGTTAATTATTTCTGTTGGCATGCCCCAGCACTCAAGATGTTCCGGAGTGAATCACGATGGTACCTCTCTGAGGCTTGATATGATTTATTAAAAGCTAGATTCATTTGAAGGTGAAGCGTTGGCAACAACCTTTAATTTAAACCCCGTGATGATTTTGTCAGTTTCAAACATGGTGTAGCAGTAAAAATTATACTTGCTGGGGAGAAGGGGGGAGGATAAAGAAAATAGCTTGCAATTGTCGTTGGAAGCACATCACTAGGAATAGAGAGAAATAGCCATTCTGGGCTGGAATGAGAATCCATGCTGTTGACCTTGGCAGCTTGTGGCTGCTTTAAAAAGCTGGACAACTCAGAATTACTTAAATTCATCCCAAATTCATGCTAGAAACCTATAAACTAATTCATGCTAGAAAATTCTAGCAAAACCAGGTCTGAGCAGCACAGTAGTAAGTGAAAATGAAGTTAGGTGAATGGAGGGCAATTCAAATTAGAAAGGCTAATTTATTAAATAACAGTGAGAAGAGCATGCAGATGTATAAAACTGGTGTATTTAAGGTGTATATTTGTATTGGATCCTGTTACACACAGAAAGCTGCAAAATGGTTCTCAGGAGGAAAGAAAGGAAAAAATATTTAATGAAATAGTTCTAAAGTTTATTTTACCTTGACTGCAACAATATATTTTGGGTTTAACTTCCAAAAGTGGTAAACAGCGTGAGCTGAAACCTTCTGTTAAAGCTGAAATGTAGCAGAGAATTTCTGTCTCCATGGGGGTTTGACAATTGAAAATGAAGTTTTATCAAGGAAAAAATGTCAGTCAACCATTTAGTTATAGGGCTTAAATTCCCTTATGCTCCTGTGTTCAAGACAGTTGTAGTTGTATTTAATTGTTAAATACAAATAGTGCAAAGGGTTGCATTAGGAAGCAAGCATGCCACACAGAGAAAAGGCCAAAGAAATACTGATTTATGCAACTCAAAATATTTGCCACTTCACAGTTAGCCAGGTCCCAGCTGGCTCGAAGCAAGTCACATTCCTCCTTATGAAATGGTCCAGGGTGACAGTGTTACTGGAATGTCATCCTCCCCTCCTCCAAACAAAACCAATCAATTATTGAAAAGAATGAAAAATCATATGAAAAGAAATGGTGAAAGGGCAAAGTGTCAGAAAGGGAAAAGACTCATTTTGTTTTTCTGTTTCCATAAGACACAGCAAATGATATTCATGCCATAACATACACTCCAATAATGGCAATAATAGCAGCCATACATCTGATTGCATACAGTACCTGTAAGCAGATCATATTCTTGGAGCTTCCCAGTGAAATGCAGTGATTTAAAAGGCTATCATTCCTGCAAGATTAAAACAAGGGACAATTAAAACAAATTCAATGCACAAATAAAATCAGGGTGCCATTAAGGGAATTGTTTTGAAATAAAAAATTAAACATGTGTATAATAATAGTGATATATGATTCTACCTGGTTTTGCAGCTCTTTGCAGATTTGCCATCCAAATCAGAGACAATCGTATAATAAGGTATGTGTCAGCTCTAATCCTGTTTTCTACTCAAACATAAGCAAACAGAAATGAGTTCCTAGTGCAGTGAGGTGTGTATCAGGGAGGTGAATGTTAATTTTAAGAAGTATGACAATTTGAAACTCAGGGATTTCTTTGATTTCCATAAACCTGGTTCTGAAGCCAGTGCTATGAGGAAAGGGGAAGAATGGAAGCAAATTTCCACTTGACCTTCTAAGTATACTTGAAGATAAGAAGTTACAGCCAACTGCTGCCAGGCTGGGAGCAGAGACTGCCCAAACCACCAACATCCAAACAGATAGATGAGGCAAAGCAGCACCAAACCCCAGGTGAGTCTCCATGTCACTGGCAGCTTCTCCAGACAGATTCACGACACCTGAGGGTTTTTTTAAAGAGATGTCACCCCCTTAAACCCATGCTGATTTTAGAGGATTTATTTAGATAAACTGTTCTGGAGGCAAGAAGTTTTTAAACCCAAAGTGAGGTAGGGTAATCACTATTGCAGCATTGTAAGGCTCAACAATTAGTCTTATGGCATTAATAAAAAACATAAAGCTCTTAGTGTTTTAGCTTTCAGGCAAATAATTATCTTCCTTGTGCTGGAAATTGATGATAACAGCAGGTATGGTTTAGAAATATTTCCCCTTTTTTTAAGGATTTTATTTACATAGATTATAGATACAAGCTTTCTCTTGAGCAGACAGATTAAATGCTTTAAGATTACTTGTTTGCAATGAGGGCAAATACTTGTCCATATTTAATTGTATTTTAAGAGCATCACATTAGCAATTGACTGTGACATCTTTTCTAAATCTTTCTACTAATTCTCAGGCTTTCAAAACAAAAATAAAACTCACACTTGGCTTTCAACTCTGAACTCAGAAAATGCCTGTAAATTAACATTACAGGAATATCAGTTTGAGAGATTGGTATCCA
Organism: Merops nubicus; assembly: GCF_000691845.1. Taxonomy (NCBI): domain Eukaryota; kingdom Metazoa; phylum Chordata; class Aves; order Coraciiformes; family Meropidae; genus Merops; species Merops nubicus. The sequence goes on from NW_008587675.1 coordinate 273,540, forward strand.
CAGAGTACTTCTTTGTAGACATCTATATTCCTTACATACTAAACAGCAAAAAAACCCCAAACCACCTAAGAAAAACCCTCTGGGCACTGGCTTGATCCCTGTGGGTTAGAAAACTGTGTGATCCCTTAGATTTTATCTGTTTATTTTGGTGCAGGCTCCTGCAGTAGGACCAGAGGACTCCAGGTGCTCACCGTGTGTTCTCAGATTGGATTTGGATGGATCCGTGGACTGGGGAGAGCAGCAGTGCTCCTGCCACATGGCAGAGCTCTGCTTCAGCCCATGTGATAAGCTTTAGGATCAAATCCCACAATTTGTATTCAGGGAAACCCCCCATGCAGCTCGGCAGGTTTTCTTTCCTTTGAGAAAAAGGAATAAAGCCCCAACTCCCTGAGAGCACCAAAAGGGAAACTTGCTTACATGTTTTTTTCCCTCCCCTTTCCCTGAAAGACAATTGCTTTGAAGTTTTCTTGACTGCATTCATCAAAACCCAATCCAAGAGAAAAGTGATGCTAGCACAGTCCTGGAGAAAAGTGTTAGCAGACAAAAAGCTTGAAAAAGTTATTAAAGCTGCAGATGTTCCTATTTTTTTTATCTCCTTCCCATTACTAGGAACAATTGCAGTTGTCATCACTTTGTGTCCCCAAAATTCCCTTATCCGATCATGCTAGCCCTGATCAAAAGCCAGTGAATTTCATAGTGGACATTAAGTCTCTTTCCTCCCCCAACACGTAACATGACCAGATCTTCCTGTCATATACTGCCAATAAATGTCACCAGGTAAGGAAAGCACATCCAAATTTTGGGAACATCAGTGCTTCTTTATTTGTTTCTTCTCTTCATGGGTTATTTATTTCCTCTAGAAATGTTGCATTCTTAACTATTGCACGGCCACAGCATGCAGAAAAGCAGTTAGTTAAGTAGGTCTCCAAAAATAGGTTGCCCCATATTCTGATGTATGTACAACATGCCAGGCAATGGGAACCATCTTCTTGGGACACTGAACTTGGAGGGATTGTGGATATGCTAAAGCAGATATAAACCCAGTCAAATTTATATCATTGACAATATGACATGAGAACAGAACACAGTGCAGGCAGGATACCTGTGCTAATCCAGACTTTGGGAAACTTTTTTGAAGCCTGTCCTAATGTCTGGCTGCAGTGGGTGCTTTGCTGGATTTTTCACTGTTACAGCTGTAAGAACTGCAGGTGCAGAGTATATCCACAGAGCAGCTATGCTCTTACACTCTGCCACACTATATTTTCAATGCCTTAGCTCTTCCTTTAGCATAATGAGATGGGTACCGTGCATCTACCCGACGTCAAATGATTGCAGAAAGAGCATTCGGCTGAAGTTTAATTAGCATGTAACTGATAAGTCCAATTACTCTCTAATGATTTGGAAATTACATGAGCTACATATTTTGTGATTGTGGCCTTATATAAAACACAAAACTTACAAGGAAATTTTAGCTATTTAATGAACACTTTAAAAAAACCTATTCTGGCTTTAATCAGATATCAATTAGTTGGGAAAAGGAAATCTTAAATTAACATGTATTAACAGTGTTAATTGGCAGCAGATTTCCCATTGAGTCAACTGCAGCACAGAAGCCCATTTCCACCACTGTGTGTAGTGTAGCACAGAATGTGCAGTCCACACAATGCTTCTTATTGTGCTGAAATTCAGTAAGAAGTTCAATTATTCCCTTATACTGGGGGTGGATCTGATACGTAATTAATTCTGGCTTGTTTTAAAAGATGCCTACATAATTAGCAATGCATGGAATACATTATCGCTGGCATATTTTTAAAACCTTAGTAGTTCCCCTTTGAAACTAACCCTTGCTCTTTAATTAACAGATAACGTATTGCAATATTAAATTGCTGCCATTTTGGCAGCATTTGAAGTGATGTTGTTCATTATGGTTGCCATGGAGCATACTTCATTTGATTTATGATCGTGTGTCCTTATTGATGGAAAAATATCTTGGGGACAGCACCCACAATGTTACCTTCAGAAACGCTGTTTTATGTTTAAATAAATGCTCTGGAAATCAGAGTAACGTGCAGTAAAAATACTTCCACTGCCCACGTCTCTGGTGTTGCTTGGTTATTTCCCCATGAACTATAAAAGAAATTTTTAATCATTCTGTTGTCAGAAGGGAACCTTGGGGAAGGCACTGCAGCCTAGCCTTCAAACACAGAGAAAAAAAGTTGTCTGAGAGAATTAAGGACACCAAGATTAGGTGCTTTCAGTGTCTTTTCATCTGAAGGAGTAGGACTCATTTCCCATTAAACTCTGCAGGATTCCTACATAGGCTGGTCATTCAAGTTAGATGTTAAATTGCCTATTATAGGTAGTTAATAATCACCTGTATGCTTGGAATTGTCCAAATACAAGTATAACCTGGAAGGAAGACAGCCAAACATACCTTTCCTTAAGTAAGTTGATATGAAACAAACAAAAAAAAAAAAACTGCAGAAAAAAAATCGTGATTGTTGAATTTTCTCATTAAAGTGAAAAAAGAAAAAAAAAGCTTTCATTTCCTTCTGCTGAATCTCTCTTAGCCTTTTAATGTGACATAGGACTCCTACTGTTTCTGGTCCATCAAAACACTATTAAAATACAACAATAGCACAAGATTCTGCAATTATTCATGACAGAAGGAGGGAAGAAGGTTACAGACCTGCTGTCTCTCAGCCAAAGGGATTTTTATTCTCTAGATATATTTGAGTGGCAGATGGATTTCAGAGTTGTCAAGCACATTAACTAAAGTTAAGATCCTAAATCCATTTGGGGGACTCGTGATCCTGCTTAGCAAAGATGCCAATGATCTCACCCAAAGTTGGTCATTTGGTGCTTGAGAAAATAAAGCAGGCTTGTAAATCAAAATGCTAGCTGAGTTTTAAGATTTTGTTGTGAAAAAGTAATGTTAAACTCTTCTGAAACAAAGGAGGTGGTGAAATGGTGTGTCCTCCACTGAGAAATTTTCCTTTGTTTTCTGTGACAAAGACTTTTGATCTGAATTCCAGATATATCAAGTCTCTCCCTCTTTATCTTCGCTCTCTGAGTCTCTTTGAGAAGATTGATCTTGTTCTGGGAAGAGAGGGTGCCAAAACCACAGGATGTAAATGATGAATCACAGAAGTATGGGAAGGATGAAACAATTTACACACTCCAAGTGCAGAAGTGCAAAAGCCAAGCTGCTTCCACCCATTACCTTCATTGCTGGTCTTATTAGCACTGCTGGTCTTGCCCAAAATTCATTTGTGACTGAGTGATCACAGCTATTGAATAATGCCGTGTGCTTGAAGTAGCAGAAAGGATTTGGCTTGCTGATATCAATACAGTTATTAGAAGTGCCTACAAAGCAAGATAATTCCAGTTGGCTTTTTGACCGCCTTTAGTATAGCAGAATCACACCACAAAGTCAGCTGGGGATGCTAACAGTGTTGTGATGCATTGCTGTCCTGCTGTCTAACCTTGGCCTTAATGGAGCAAGACTGTGTGACTGTAAAATGCTGCCTAATAGTCATTGTAATATCCACTTTTTAACAATTTATAGCTATGCACAGAGCTGGCATAAAAGAGGCTATGGGGAACATTAGGTCTACACAGAAAGGGATCCTCTCATTGTTTTATGTGTTGATCTAATATTCCAGAGGCGATAACACTAGTTTGTAAGGTTGGATATTTTCAGGATTTTTTTTATTTTGCCAGTAATATTTCACAGAATGTTGAAACAAAGTGGAAACAATTAGAAAAAATTCAGGCCGAAATAATTTATTTTTCAAATGGAAATAAGCAGAGATACATCCTAAGTAATCCTTATTTGAACACAGACTGGTGGACAAAAACCTCCACAAAATCAACCAAATCAAATCAAACAAAGGCTAATGAAATGGATTTGTTCTGCAAGAGCCTTTTGTGAAGTAGATAGATTTTTATATGCATGTGTATCTGTGTTCCAGCTCAAAACCTCTTTGGTCTAGTTGGTCTACAAAAAACAAGACAGGGACTGAACAGCCTAAAGATTCTTTAGAACATTTGTGCCTTTCCCCAAGCCTTACCTCAGCACAGCAATCTGAGAGGCTGAGAAAACATTCTGCTGAGCACTTGTCCAGTATAGAATGATATTATCATTAACAGGCAGACCAGCAGCCAAACTCCTCCCTCCATTCCCACATCACACACCAGAGAGCCAAAGTGCCAAACAGCAGGAAAGGAACAAGTCAGTGCACTCACCCACCACAGTGGACATAAAGAAGGGAGCAAGCCAGGCAAGGAGCCAAGCCATGGGAGACTGTAGCAGCTGGGTCATAAGCCCACTTATATAGCAGGGACTCAAGAGACAGCTTCATATTTTGACCCTGTCATCCCAAGAACTCCACATTCCATGAAGAGTCAGGGAGCCCTTTCCAATAGCCAGAATCCTCACACAGCACATACACTGTGTAAGCAAACCTCCCAACCCCACTGCAAGTAGAGTCAGTTCTTATCTAGGTGACTTCTTGTCCCACCTCCAAGTTAATGTGGAAGGTGGGGGCACCTGGTGGTGATCAACCTATCAGTTCCCACCCAAGGCTGGCCAGACCCTGGGTGAAAACCAGTCAGGAGGGGCTTTCTTGCCAGGCTGTGGACATCATCCATATGCCAGCCTGCATTCAGGGCTGGGGGTTTAAACCCCAGCACTTCAGCAAAAGACCTTGCTTCATTTGTGGTGGGATTTGCACTTTTGTTAGTTCAACTGTAGCATTGACTTTACTCTGACAGAGTCATGCCGCCTGAAGGCAATTCAGAAGGTACTGCAGAAGCCTGGAGAAAGCATCATTTCTCCCCCTTTTCATTACTAAAACCAGGCAAAGTGGTGAGAGATCTGTGAGAGGAGCTTTAATGAGCTGCAAACGTGGCACAATGATTCAATATGAGCCAGAAATTAGTCAGGCTGAGTAACAAAATGACACTTTCCTTTAGAAACACCACAAAAGCATACTGTAATTTTGTATAATTACAGATCAATTGCCATTGATTTATGCCTCTCGTTTGCCATCAAAGGACCAACTAGAATTTAGCCTGAGCACCACACAACAACTGGATGCCTTTGTAATAGGATATACTAAATAATTATGCACCTGGACTTCAGCATGATAGAGACTTCTCTCATGGGAAACTGCAACGTAAGAACAGGAGTTTTTTAAAAACTCATTTCTCCTGAAAAGAAAAATGTTTTCTCCAGTGTAGCAAGTCTTGTCCTTTGCTAACACACTGACTCATATTTACCTTGTTGCAAAGACAAGGGTCTGGATTAGTCACACCCAGTTTTGGCACTTCACTGAAGAGCCTGAGCTAAGACCTGAGGTACTGCGTGCTCCTTCATCCGCTAAAAACAGGGGAGATGTCTTCACTGGTGGTCCAGTGCCTTATGAATGTAAATCTGTTCATTCCTGACTGCCATCACAGGCACTGATTTTTTTTAGTCACGTTTCTTGCTGCTTTTACCAGTCGGTAGTTAAATCAACACTACCTGGACTGTGTTTTCTATGATAGCTGGGGACATGCTAGGACATGCTGGGGACAAGGACTAGGCTGGGGCTCCTGTCCAGCTGATGATGGTCAGTGCTGGCTCCTGCCCACCCTACGGTTGATACCTGGGCTCCTTTGCTAAGCTGCTTCTGCAGGCTCCAGCTGTGACAGGACTGTGGGTCTGTACAGAGAGAATATCCACTCCCTGGCGAAATAAAAGCTCTGTCTGGCACTGTTGTGGCCAAATGTAGCTACTGACGAGGATATGAGTAATATGTTCAGAGCCTGACCTCTTAGTAGTTTTGTGGAAGAATTTAAATCAATATTGCTGTGTGACAAATTATAATTTCTGTCATCTGACACAATGTTCTCTCTGAGGAGCATAAAATATGAAATGGAAAGAGCAAAAGCATAGTTTTCCTTTCTGCTTGCTTCCTTGACAGTGAAAGGAGACCAAAACCTCAAGAGAGGCAACTGATTTTTTGACACAGCACCTGTATTTTCAAGTGCCACTGGGCTCTGTGTGTGTCTGGATGTGTACAGGCACCAGAGGTCTGTGGGTGCCACTGCCCTTAAACATTATACAAAGAAAATGCTTGCATGCACTTCTCCCTTCCAGCTGAGATAGGGAAGGTTTTAATTGATTGTTAGGAGGGCAGAATTTAAATAAAATGAAAAAGCCAGCAATTCCACCGTGCATGCTATTGATTTATCGTTTCCTTTTTGAGCAGAAAGTGGCAGGTTACAGGGCACAGAAGTACTATGAGAAAAGGCAAAGGGATAAAAACAGGCTTGAGAGAAAGCAGGAGAAAAAAGTTTTAAAAGAGCATGATAGAAGAGGGAGAAACACTGGAGAGAATAGGGCTTGCAGGAAAAGGGCATCTCCAAGAATACTTGGAAACAGAGTGGGGGTAAGGTAACAAGAGGAAAGAACACATCAATCTGAGGAGTGGGTAGGCAAGTCAAATAAGAGAGGGGCAAACAAAGAGGTAGAGAACAGGAACTAAACCACTTTTTCCCAGTGGTGAAATCTTGAATCCCTCTCTGCTTTCCTAGGCTGTTTGCCAAATTAGGCTGTTCTCCAATGCTGCTGGTGGAGGCTGCTCTCACTTCAGCAGCTGGGTGCACTGGGCTGCTCAGCAGGACCACTCACAGGTCCTGCCAGTTTTACTGATGAGTGTTCCTGGTAAGTTTTTTCCATGGTTTGGAAACTTCAGTCTCCAAGGAAGGTCAAAGAAACAAAGCCAGTGGCCAGGAATACTGCGTGGTAAATGCTTAGCTAGTTACAGTGTAGGTCAAATAGAGTGATTAATAACATGTCCTGAAAGATAAAAGCCACCGCCCTACATACATATATACATATGATATGCATATAGACCTGCAGTCCAGGGCCTCATCTTTGGAAAAACAGCACTTATGGGATATTTTTGCTAAAAGATGACAGAGGGCCAGGGTTAAGTCAGATGAACTTTCTTTCAATGCATATCGGAAGTTAGAGAGGCGGGGAGTGATTCATCATTCACAATTCTCAGAATAGATTTGCTAAATTTACAAATTCCATGTTCATTTTGATTCTCTTCTCTAGCCTTGACTGGCAACAGCTGGTTGCTTTGTTCTACTTTACTCTTCATCATTTTCCCATCAAAACATACCTGTTCATGTGCCGTGAGATCCTGAACTGGTTTGGAAAAGGATGGCAGGAAAGGAAACAGTCACGACAGCAGGAAAGGAAAGCGAGAGAATATTTTTTACTTTGCTTCATTTTCCACTGCCCATTTTCTGCAATTATTCTAGCAAAGACTGTAGGCATATTTCTGGAAAGGACAAAGTTTTGATGATTGCAGGATATTTGGGCAAAGCAAACTTGCACTTTGAGAAGTTTGCCCTCTTTCGAACACAAAGCCACAGAGCACTGTGACCTCATCGGTCAATCAAGCAGAACAAATTGAATTTGAAGTCATTAATACTTGCCACAATGTGCTTGGGAATATGCTAACAATGAGAACTATTTGCAAAGAATTAGTTCAATTAATTAAACAGACAAAGATTAAACTAATTAAATAAATTACTCCTTTTGTCCAGGTCTAATAATAAATATTAGTGAAAGGTTTCTTTTGGTTGTTTTATTGCTGATGCCTTTATTGATGAGTCTTACCTCTTCAAGTAAGCAAACAAAGGCATAAAAGGTAACATTCTCACAATATTTTTATTCTGGTTTGATGCTGGGGTGCCAAATCCTGTCTTGAACTTCTACATTTTGGATGGCATAAGAATTAATTAGTGTCAAATGGTTAGAAGGGATCATATGATCCCTTCTTTCCAAGGAGGAATGCACAAAGATTAGGGAAAAAAAAAGGTGGAAGAGGATGAACTATTTTGTAAGTTTGCTTTGGCTAGCACAAATTACCATGGAATAAAATAATATCAAGAAGGTCTAAAACAGTCATCTAAGTGGAAAGATAATTAAGCTTGGGGGGGGATCATCTGTAGTCTCCACCCTCAGAGGTTTTTAAGAACATCCTAGACATGACTTTAAATCTCTTATACTCCACCTTGGGATATGGGGGTAGGTGACGTGACCTTTATCCGTATTACTGCCATGCCTGTGAATCAGGTACAAGTTTTGTGGGAGAGTGAAAATTTAAACAATAAGAATGTTTGGGTTTGCCCATATATAAGGATTGAAAGTTGCCTTCTTAAAACTTTTATAAACAAAACAAGGTTGTTTGGGTCTTTGGTGGGCAGAGGAAGTAGCTGCACTGCTTTTTACATGTGGTTTGAATAGAGCTTTCCCTGGTTTAGCAGGGTTACATATTTTCTATCTATAAACCAAGTTTAGCTATCTCAAAATCCCCCTATGTCAATGCATCTCATCTGTAACAAGAGAAAGAGGCAAGTGCAGACAGAGATGTTCATTCTTGTACCAGAAACTGCAACAATCCATGACCTGGAAAACAAAGCCACAAGGTTTTGGATTGTGGGACCTGCCATACTGTCTTCATTCTGAGTTACAGGCTACTTCATCAGTGGCTTTGAAAGGTCTTTTGTCAGTCATGTCACAGCTCACCTCCATATACTGAGTGCTTCTGCTGTATCACTAATCTCAAGTGAGTTTTCTTTTCACATCATCCTTCTCATTTGGCAGTGCCCACCTTGAACTTTCCAGTTATTTTGAGGATCTTCTCCCTTACCTAGGAGCACTTTTTGTTACAGATGTACATTCAGTTTCTCAGGGATGTCTCCAGTGGTATTTGACAGTGTCTCAGGAACTGTTCTTGCTTAGGCTGCAAGATAGTGATGTAAAGCTGAATGATACCATAATGCACCCAAGACAAGATTTTGAGACACTGTCATTGCAACCAGAACTCCAGAGACCATTATGTGCATTTATTATACAGTACTGAAGTATGAAAGACCCAATTAAAGTTTATTTGCTATAAAATTAACACTCCTTTCTTCCTCTTCACTGTGCTGATTACGTTAAAACAGAACAATGAGGCAGCTGCAGTGGAACAGGATCAGAGAACTTTCTGTCAGCATTTACTATAGGCAAAATTACAAGGCTAGGTTTTCTCAGCCAGTTCAGTGAGCCAACTGGCTGCACATGTTGCAAATGCCTTTTTATACTATCACGAGCTGCAAAAAGAATACATTGAAATTTTCCTCCTTTTTGAAAATTAAAAGAATAGTGCAAATGCAGGAAAAATTACCATATTCAGCTCTTGCATTGTGCTTCTCCTCCACCAGCTTTCCAGGGCTCTGATCCAGTGAAGCCCTTTGGTGCTTGTACAACTTTAAGTACCTACACAGACCCTTTGAAGTTACCGTGACTCTCCTTTAAAAAGTGCAGTTAAACCCATGTCTCACTTGGACTTCAGTTGGGTTTGAATGTCACAATTTTGGGAAGGAAAATAACTTTGTTTTACAATTAATTCATTTCATGTGACTGTAGTATATAGGGAAAAATGAATGGGAATGATCACCTTCGAAAACCAGTCCATGAAAATCAATCACAGGGACTGCGTTTCTTTTACTTGTTTTATAGCAGAATAAAACCTCTCTTTACTGGGTTATTTTTTCAGGATCCTTTAGTGTAAGTTCTCTAGAAACATTTTGGATCTACTCCTATTAGATTTTATACACTTCTATGTCATGAGAATGAAAAATAATATTTCAAATGACAAGCAAATTGAAACCCTCATTTTTTTTTATCATAAGGATTTAAAAAAAAAAAAAATCCTTCAAGCTATTTTTTTCCCCCCTCTATGATAGAGTTGGAATAAGAACAGTAATTTGGCGATGTAAATTTGCATAGAAATATGCTGCCTAAGAACCCATTTATTACACCAGTTATAACTCAAGCAGATATGAAATAGCCCAAAGGTAAAGCAGAGTTGATGGCAGAATGAAAATGTGCATGCAACTTTCTGTGGGCTTAAGTTTGTTGACTTTCTGATTATTTTCATTTAATACATCTCCAGATGAATATTAACTTTTTTTGCTGGATGTTTACTTCTGGCTCACTTGTACTGAAATAAGAAAAGTGGGTGTTTTGATTAACATTTGATTTAATTTAACTCTAGCCTTTCTATTCCTTGCTGAAGGACAACTTTGTGGGTTTTTTTAAGGGTGATTTGGTTGTGGGTTTTGTTTGTTTGTTTGCTTCGTTTTTAATTTTATTTATTTATTTATTTTCCCATTACTCAGAAGGGATATTCCTACACCAAAAGCAATTACACATTATAGGTAGCTTCTCTTCCTTTGTGGCAGTGGACAAATACTTTCCTTACATTCAGATTCGTTGAACATGATGTCAAAAGAACAGAGTTCTATTCCCAGTTTGTTTTTTTTTGTTTTTTTTTTTTTTCTATTTCCTCTTATGATTGCTTCTTGACTTGCAACTGAGAAATCTAATTCACTATGAATTTTATTCAAGATACGGAAAAAGGAAGGTGAATGAGGGTTTAGTAAGAAAAAGCAGCAAAAGGTACTTCTTCCTAAGCTCACGGAGCTGCTTCTACCCTGCTAAAATAGATTGAAAAGCATGTGTGTTCTCAGCTGGCTTGCTCAGCCTGTGCTTTCTAGGCAAAGATGACTTTTGTTGGAGTGAAGACAGGATGAGATTTTTCAGATTTTTTTTTTTCCTCTTATGATGTAGTATTTTTTCTCTTAATGATGTAGTCAAACTTTGAGACACGGTTCTAATTGCTGAAGCCAGTTTAGTTGATTCTGTGCATCTTGCAGCCTTCTCTCCAAGTCAGATATTGCATATCTTCAGTAAAGAAGTTACCCTTGTGTAGTATATCTTGTCATCCTTACTCTTCTGAGAGTCACCAGGCTATAAAATCAACTTTTGAAGCTGAAAAGTCCTGTGCTATTATAGGGGTTAATTGGGCACTAACTACTTTTCTGGTCTCTTATTCTCTGTTAATGACAAATGAGAAACAAAAAGAAGCAGAAGTGGCTTATGTTTGTATATTGCAGACAATAATGACCATCACACGGGTTGTTATAATCATAGCAGACTTGCAGTATGTTTCAGCTGAAATAGTTTAATGTTGTTTTTTATTACTGACTAGAGTTGTTTGTTGCTTTAGAAATTAGCTCTGTAATTTTAAATATCTTTTTCCCCCATGTATTATGGCCATATAAATAGGGTAATATTTTTCTCCCATTGCTTTTGTTTGGTTTTCTGACTCCTTCTATATTGATTTGTCTCAGTGCTCTGTGAAATTGATTACATTTGCTTCTTTAGAAATGAGGCTTCCGGAATTCTGCATTATATTTACCACTCCAGAAAAAAATGACAACAAAGAAATGGGTTTCTTTAAGAAATTAAACAGAAGCTTCATTCGAATGAGAGTTAATTTAATGAAAGTATTTAATCTTCCCCTCCTCCCTATCCTGAAGCAAGAAGTTATGGCACTTCTGTATTTTAAGATCTCCTTGCCATGTTTATTCTGAGTCATTCTCAGTTTACTGGCAGAAATGAATTTTCATTCTGTTAGGCCTGCTGAGATTATCCTGCTCTGTGACAAGGAGCTTTAGTCCTTCTTCTGGTTTGAGTATCATCAACAGACCGAACTGAAGGGCTTGCTGTGGTATATCCGCTTAAATTTAGTACAACTTGTCACATGAATTCCTGTTCCTTTTTGCATGACCAGAAACAAATGGAGGGGAAGATGGCAATTGCTTTCGTGGCAAGTTCATGTTCTACTGGATGTGACCCAGCAGATTTCACTCATCTCCTGACCTGGCCCACAAAGGATTGGTGAGAACATCCCCTGTACCCAGCCTGCAGATGGTTTCCATGCAACGTCACTTTTAGCAAACCTCTTCCTACAAGCTCACTAACAAGACGTGGCTCTACAAGCCTCCATCAGCAAAACTACAGCTGGGTAGCTCTGTGTTTATGGCAGTCTTCCCACTGAAAACTTAATTCCAAGGAGGGATGGAACCATTGAACTGTCACCCTTCTTGTGGCTGGAGCGAGCTCTGTGTGCTCAGATCAAGACAGGGAATAGAAACCAACTTGGCTGCAAGCTCCTCATTGGTGGTGGGAGACTCTCTGAAGTGAAACAGCCTGCCCTGTTTGCAGGAAGGCAGATAAAGCTTGGCATTGTCTGTTGTCTAAAGTCAGCCTGGTGCCTTTTTGGAGACAAACAGGCCCATCCTCAATTCAGTTGTGAGCTGTAGCATATTGCAGACAAGCAGGTGCGTAATTTTAATGGCAAGAAGCAAGGCAGCTGCTGCCTGGCTCTGTGGAAATCTTTCACCACTATAGGGACTACAACATGGATATTTTTTGTCCTACAGCCTAGAACCTCAGTTGAAAAGGTCTCCTTGTGGCTTTTCCACTTATGTGTTGTCTGAGGCAGCTGCACTGGCAGATGATACTATAGAAAGGCCATGATTTAGGCAGATGTCACTCAGGTTCAGAAAAGTTAGTCACCATCCAGATGTAACCATGCAAATGCATGCAGCAGCCCAGACTTCCAACCTCTTCTTCTCTTGCTAGAAATCTTCATCTTTGCATACATGTGGCAGTGAGCATTAAGGTTGACCTTGAGTTCTGGAAGTCCATGACGGGTAGGCCCATTTATTTCCCAGCTCTTGATCTCCTACTCTGGGACAAGCCTGGCCCCCTGCTATCAGCTTTTGTTTTTCATCTGGCACACCCCAACCTGTACCAGCCCAGGGTCTTGATCAATGTGGAGCTCGATGGGGAGCTTTAAAAAGACAAATAGTTTTGGACCTGTCCATTACAGTTTAATTTAGCTTCCAAATTGCTGCTGTGAAAAATGATTGGGTAAAACATGGAAAGGTTCTGCAGTTTAATATCATATGCCATGATTTTTTTTTTCCTCAGTATGACCATGTTAGGCCCTTTTAATGCTGTGAGAAGGAATGGGGAGAGGTGGGAGGGGGAGACAGAAGAAAGAAATATTTTATCCATGTGTCAGCTATGTGTTTAGTATTGGAAGGTTGAAGTGGAAACTAAGGCACCCCTCAAAGTAAAATCTATCTTATAGTGGAATTCAGAAATTCTGTGAAAGAAAAATGATTGCAAGTCAGGCTATTCTTTCTCTTTCTCCCACTTCCTGTCATGTTTTTATAGCTATTATTGAACAAACTCCATGTAACAGCAGATTACTCTCCTGGGTGATGCTCCCTAGAGCAGGAAAAAAGCCTTGGGCCCTATGTGAGTGTGATCAACAAGGTGTTTCAGCAACCTGCTCATGGGTGGCTGCTAAGAGAGGCTCAGAAATGGGTTGCTTTGAAAGCATTTTATCCCAGAGGATACCTTTCCAGTGGATCACTGAAAAAAGCAAGGGGGTCAGATGAGGGATTGTTTCTGTGTGGTGTGGCCAGTTTCAGAGGGCTCAGCCACCCTTCTGCAATGGGACAGAGGTCAGGGAGCCAAGGGAGAGAAGATGCAACAAGCATCATCATGGCAAAAGGGTGTTAGTTGGCACGTGTTGATACCTCAGTTTGGAGAGCTGCAAATAAAGTACCTACTAGGCAGGTCAGCATGACAGCAGAGGCAAGAACTGAATGGAGACAGATGGAAATGTCTTGTGACATTTATGCTTGTGTCCAAGGCTGATAATGCGTGGTCGATCGGGCAGGGGTCATCAGTCAATTCTTGTTGAATTACCATCTGCTGGACTGCATTTCAACTAGGAATGGGATCCAGAAATGGTTTTAAACACTCTGAAATATCTTAACTCTTCCTCTTTGCTCCATTGCTTAGACTCAGGCTCCAGTTACAGACCCAGAGCAATGGGGGAAACACCACAGACCTTGTCAACTACTCAGAGCCGCCGAAGGCTGCTTGTCATGAATAGCTGGCAACTCACTTTGCAGTGCTTGTGATTCTCACCATGGCCTGTTTCAGATCATAAATAAAAGCCCTGGTTAAAGGAAATTTTAACCTGTCTCCAGGGAGAACTTTTGTAGTCCTCTGTCCTGGTGAGCAAGTCATGCCATTTGGAGAATTAAAAATATAGAGGAAATCTCCTGACATCAAGCAATGAAATTACTTTGGCCAGTGCTTCAGAGTCCTTAAAAATCTGTATAAACAAACATAAACGAGTCACCAGGGAATTTTTTTCAGTGCAATATTATTGACAGGAGACCCCAGAAAGCATGTCCTTTTGAACCATTGCTATCTCAGGATGTAAATTCTTAATGATACCATGTATGTCAAGCTTGTATATTATTTAGGCAGCTATAATAGTTCTAATGTTCCAGTGAAAACATGCTCTCAAAAGAAGTCACTGCACTCTACACTGCATACTTAATCAGATTTTCAGTGAGTGTATTGTAAGCAACATTTTAAAACTCCTGAAGCTGCAATTTATAGCAAATTATAATGTTTGACAGGGTGAAAACACACTCCTCTTCAAGTCAGTGTCTTCAGATGAACTACACCTTCAGAATATCCTTGTGAAGTAGGGAAAAATTCATAAATGCTGTTTTGTAGATGGGGAAACGTGGTTGCACACAGCATAAATTACTTTCTCAAGGTTGTGGCAGACTTCCTCCCATTTGCTTCTCTCCTTGACTCTAGATCATGGTAACATAATCATACTACACCACCATTTCCCTGCTGCAACATGCTGATAGTGGGAGTGTTGCTGGTGGAACCCCTTTATCTTCAGACGTGTGCCAGAGCAAGGCTTTGCCTCAGCCTCATGTTTTGTGCCTTGTGAAAGGAGAAGATCATTGGAGTAACCTTAGAGTAAGTTGGTCCAGTGTACCATTCATGAAATGAAAGTCTAGTTACCAGAGACAAAAAAAGCATTAAGCATAGTTACTTCTAAACTTTCTTTTTGCCTCTTTTTTTCTGTGCTATGGCAGGAACCACTAGCTCCAGTGGGGCTGGTGGTCCTATTTCTGAGGGACATGACACTGGGAGTGTGCTGATGAGTGGCTGATTCATGCCCATTTGGCAACTGCATTGCCCACCAGCATGGATGAACTTAGTATACAATGCATTTGTATTCTGACTACTTCACTGGTCTGATCTTGTGATGCCAGTATGCTTTGAACCCCTACATGAGGTCAATGCTCTGGAAAATCTTCCTCCAGGGTTGCTTCTCTCTCTTGGATGTTCATAAAAGTAGTCAGCTAAACAGGTCCCTCTGCAACACCATGTGAGGGATTTCAAGAATTTCACTGGGGAAGAAGAAATTATAATCACAGCAAACTGAATTTTATATTCCCAGTCTTCAGGTAGCTTTACTGGGGGAGCGTGAAAGAGTCTGTGCATTGTTCTCATCTCCCTTCCCTCTCCAAAATAGTCTCCATCTTCATTTTTCTTGCATCCTTCTGGTTAATCTTCTCTCTCATCTCACAGGCTCTGAAACATGTCTCTTCTAGAAACACTTGCCTCCCGCATCCATTCGATTTCCTCTTGGAAATCAGCCAGTCTCAAATTAATCTTCTGGATAGAAAGATGGCCCTCCCTGGCTGGCTTTATGGGTGACTCATGTCTTTTCTTCTGCCTCCACCCCAAATATGGCAGCCTGAGTCACTGCCCTTCATCACATCCCTCGCTCTCTTACTTCCCTCCCTGGTGAGAAATTCTCAGCCGATGTGTGCATGAAATGCCTGAGCTGCTAGACAGCCCCAGGGTGCTGACGTGACCCACGGGCTTCCTGCCACCTTCCTCCCTGCCCTTTGTCTCCATCACTCTGCTGCTGCTTTCAGGGACAGACTGTCTCTTTCCACATCTTCTGGGAAGGGCCACCGTGCTGATGGGAGTTACAGGGTATGTCCCACATCAGAGTTTGGTTCTTCGATCACTTCTGGACATTATCATTGGAACTAATAATCTAGTTAATTAAACTGTCTCAAATATAGGCTAATATTTGGCCTTGGTCCAGACCTTTTATTTATGTTTCTGACCAGCCTCAATTCTTCATTTGGCAATACATCAAAATATACAGATGGATCAAAATAGCTCATCATTTCCCAGTAAAATAGGGTTCTTTGCAGATAGTAACCCAGCCTGTCACAGCTGGTATTCACAGGGCTTGGATTATACATGTGCAAGTTGGAAGGTGCTTTGAAG
This sequence comes from Merops nubicus, assembly GCF_000691845.1. Taxonomy (NCBI): domain Eukaryota; kingdom Metazoa; phylum Chordata; class Aves; order Coraciiformes; family Meropidae; genus Merops; species Merops nubicus. The sequence continues at coordinate 289,645 of NW_008587675.1, forward strand.
AGTCTGCCAGCCAGAAGAGACACAGTGCCATGCAGAAGTCTTCCCCACTCACATCCTACCTGCTGGCCCTAAGAAGTCCCCAGTGGATGTGGATAGGAGGACTTCTATCCTTCAGCCAAGCTGTGTTGGCCTTGTACAGGGCTCAGCCAATTAAACCTGCTACTATCAGAGAGCAATTCTCCATCGATTCACAGACACCACACACTCGGAGGAGTTGTCTAACATTCAAATACATGTATATTAGAGGAAACATTAATCTTCAGCAAGCAGAAAGTGTCTAATTTAGTCAGCTAAATTATTCATTGTAAATAATTTGTTCAGCTCCAATACCCAGTAACAAAAAGGTTTATTTTTCCTTCCTTCTATGCAATCAGGGTTCTTCTATCAACAGTAATAGGGGAAACCCAGAACAATCAGGTTAATATTCAGGTTTTTCCTTGTCTACATTTTGAAGTGCTGGGGTTTAAACCGCCAGCCCTAAATGCGGGCTGGCAGATGGATGATGTCCACAACCAGGCAAGAAAGACCCTCCTGACTGATTTTCACCCAGGGTCTGGCCAGCATTGGGTGGGAACTGTTTAGGACATCACCATCAGGTGCCCCCACCTTCCACATTAAATTTGAGGTGGGGCAAGAAGCCACCTAGATAAGAACTGGCTCTGCTTGCAGTGGGGTTGGCAGGCCTGTCTATATACTGTATGTGCTGTGTGAGGATTCTGGTTATGGGAAGGGCTTCCTGACTCTTCATGGCATGTGGAGTTCTTGGGATGACAGGGTCAAAGCATGAAGCTGTCTCTGAATCCATATTCTATAACTGGGCTTATGGCCCAGCTGCTACAGTCTCCCATGGCTTGGCTCCTTGCCTGGTTTGCTCCCTTCTTCATGTCCGCTGTGGTGGGTGAGTGCATTGACTTGTTCTTCCCTCTTGCTGTTTGGCGCTTTGGCTCTGTGGTGTGATGTGGGAGTGGAGGGAGTAGTTTGGCTCCTGGTCTGCCTATAATATCATTCTATACTGGAAAAATGCTCAGCAGAAGACATGTTCTACAGAAATGGGTATGATGTAGAAGTGTAGGTATATGGGTGTTAGATTCCAGCTCAGAGAGCTGTGCCAAGACGTCTCTACTGTCCATGTTCAGTGGCACATGTTCCAATGAGGCTGTATTTCACAGTTCAGTAAGTATTAGAAATGAGACTTTTTGATTATAGTGTTTTCATTTGATATCTTTAGCTGTGTTATGAACTCCCTTCTCTGTTTCCCTAGTTAAAAAAAATAATGTAGTGTAAGATCTGTGTGAGTCTGAAGCTCAACCCAGTCTAGTACACTGTCGAGCAGCAAGGAACCTTGCTCAGAAAAGAGTGGAAGAGCAAGGCAAGCTTACAGCAGTGCTTCCCCCAACTTCCAGAAATCTATAACTTGGGGTTGTTAGGAGCCATAAGTGTAGATTTATGCTTAGTAATCTCCGAATGTTTCTTCCAATAGTTGGTCTAGTGTGTGTGTGTGTGAATACATCTGTGGCTTTGGTTAATTTCTCCCTTCCTCATTCTTTAGGTTTATAAATATCATCTCTCTTACCAAATGTAACAGTTAGATTCTCCATTCATCCCCTTGAACATGTCACCACTGCAATTTTCCTTCCAATCTCTTCCAGTATGCTTGCAGAATTACTGAGAAAAGAAGCGTAGAGCTCCATGCTGTCCTGTCTCAGTCAGAGTGTTTGAAAAAGAACCTGTGATTTATAAGAGAATATGTAGCAAATTCCAAGGCCAAATAACTTACCTTTTTCAGTTTTATCTCCATTGGTGTTTATTTATCTCAGTGGCCATTCTGTGTCTCCCGGTTGAAAAGTATTTTGTCTTGTATATTGATAATTAAACCTTTAATAGAATTTTTTGCATTTTATATTCCTCTGTTGTCATTGCCTTCTCCCTTTCCTTGTTCTCCCTCTTATTTTTGTAAACTCAGCATTATTACTGTTTTTCTGGCAGCCTAATCTTAAAGATAGGCATGAGTTCAGAAAGCTTATGAATGACTTCAGAAGAGCTGTTGATAAATAATACCATATTTAGGTTTTATAAACAGAGTTGAACTTTGGTCTCATTTTAGTTCTTTACAGCATTCTAACTAGATGAGCAAGAACAGAGAAGACTGTATGCTTACCTCAGGCTATCCCTTCCTTACTGAATTCTTCACTCCAAAGGTTACTTGGAAGGGGCAAGAAGCAAATCTATATGTGTAAATAAACAGTAGGCAAAGTAAAAACATAAACAGCAGAGGATGTTCATCGAGGGTGAATAGCAGAACAGCTAGCAAGAGAGATAGAACTTCTTATACACTAAGCCACCTGCCCCCCACAGTACCTATAAATAATTTGTCTGTGGCAAGAAAGAATAATGAACAAATGCTGGGAATTTAAGTGCAAAACAACCCAGTGCTCAGCTCCTTTTTGGCTTCCCTTCTTTCAACCCCTGGAGGTTCCAGTTTCACTGAAGAGCTGAGAGCAATGTTTTACAGGATTTAATGTGGCCAGATATTTAAGCATTGCACTTTCCACTCAGTCTGTGAATCTCAACAAACTGGAAGCAATACATTTACCATCACAAGTCATCCAGGTGTTTGGGCTGAGGAAATAAATTGGTGAAATGGATAAGAAACCTGTGTAAGTCTCAACTGTTAGGGTCAGATACTCAAATAGAGGCTCAAGAGGTGAAGTTAGTGGTCTGTAATTAAATCTACTAAGTAGATTCATGGACAAAGAAAATTTAAGAACTGATGTTGTGTGGGATTTTGTTGAGCTGTGGTTGTACTGGATTCTTTATGGTCAAAAGTTATATCAGTTCAGCTGAAACATGAACCTTCAGATGTGGTTTCAGCCTGGTCTTCTAGTTCTTAATTGCTACCCAAAAGGAAAAACAATTTCTTATTCATTTATCCTCTCCTGTTCCTTCCACTGACTTTGAGCCAGTCTAAAAGTTTTCAAACTCTTCCAACTGTGGAGAATCACATTTGCCAAAGATCAGCATTTCTGTGAGGAATTTTGCATTTCCTGAGCACTTAGTGGTGTCACCCCTGTGATATCTGCCTTGTCTGGGTCAGCTTTGCTTTATTTTCTGTAAAGCTATTGAGATTTATGGTTCCTGTCACTCCTTTTTATGAGTTTAGTTTATGGTGTGACTGATCTTACTGCAAACAAAGCTTTTCTTTTTATGTTTCCTCCCTCCTATATTCAAGGAAAACACAAGAAATGGACCAATTCCAAAGGTTTAGCTTTTTAAGAGCTGATAGGCTTTTTTTTTTTGTAAAAGCCTTAAAGTACAGAATTCCTAAAAATTATCTTGTGGAAGCCAGTTCTTCCCGATGTTATGGTGCATGTATACACAGACAATCATCTAGCTATTATTAGTGCCTGCATTGAAGTAGTCCAGGCACTTGCTTTCTCAAAGGAGTAGAAAACATAAAAAAACAAACAAAACAAAACAAACCCAAAAAATTGTTCTCTGAACTATTTTAGCCACTTCTGCAGGAGGAAGTGTAATCCAAGAAACAAGGTCACAAACTGGTTTCTCTGTGAATGGCAAACACACAATGATTTGAGATTTTTGATTGCAAAAATACTTGTGTTCTCAGCTTGGTCTGGTAAATGTAATGCTAGTGGCTGGTAATTGAGGAACTGGGAAGTTTATATTTAGTACTCAAACACTCTTATTGAAATATTGCAAAATAGTGAAATCCCTGCTGCTCCACTTTCCAAAAGAGAGGATCACTACTGTTTTCTTAATTTAAGCCACATTTTCTGCCAAGAGTAGCTATTAGTTTATGTTTTAATGCTGCAGAAGACATAAAAGGAGGGAATCTTTGCCCTGAAGAATTGAAAAGAAAATGGATATGAGAAAGGAAGTCAGAAGGGCAATCAGCATTAGTTCTACTTCATAGACAGGAAATGGAAAGCAAAGGACAAGTGTTTTTAAGTCTTTCCAGACAAAAATGATGATGCCAACTGTGTGTCAATGTAACAGAGTGTCTGTCGCCAGAGACAGCAAGAGTGTAACCAAAACAGCTTTAAAATAAAGAGGGGCCTTTGGATCAACTCAGAACGAATCTGGTTTTATTTGTAGTGATGTAGTCAGTGAGTGGGGCTGAGGATCTTACCTGTCACAGACTTCTGTCTCATTCTGATATACTGATGTCTTTTTTTGATTTTCAACATCCATATTACTATCCTGTAGTCTAACAGAGTGCATTGCTTCCTTACGAATCCCCACAGTTCCCAGTGCACAGGGGACAGGGACCAACAGCCTCAGGACTATTGCAATATCTATATAGAATGTTTATAACAAGTTACATGTTCAAAATCATATATATGATTTGATCTTAAAGATGAATTCTGCCAGTCTAGTGGCTCAATCCTTTTCACCCCACGTTTTCCCCCACTGGCTATTCCCAGCATTTTGCTTGCAAACATCTTTGTTGGAGCTGTCACTGCCTTTTGTCTCGCAGGTCATTCTCTGTGTGTGGCAGCAGCAGGGCTGTATCCTATCTGAATTTCATTTTCTCATAAAGTTTTTCCAACTCTGAGTTCAGACCCTGCCCAGATGGTCCCTCCATGTCAGAAACCATCAGGCATTTTCTTTTCCATCACTCATGAACAGATCTGGGCACATGGTACTGTCAGAATAAAAACAAATGCCAAGCACAGAAATTTGTCTTTCTTCCTTAATTTATCTTCTCCCCTTCCCCCTGTCACCAACTGCGGGTATTGATGTCATGGCATGGTCATGTGGGTGACTCAGAAGTGACCATACATTTAAAATTTTTCTTTAAAATAGCTGGAATCCATTAAAACCCATTTGTATTCAGGGCATTTCAGCTCTGAGCAGCATGAGAGGAAGAGATCAATAATCGCATTGCGAGACCAAACTTCTTGCTGTGCCAGGCTAACAAACTAGCTCAGCTCTAATCTTGAATCCAGTCCTCTCTCATTTGCCCTTCAACTACAGTATCTCTTCTTCCCTTTCACTTAGCTATCCTCTAGGGTTACTTCCCAATTCAGCTATGATAACTTCATTTTACTTCTTTGCTGTTTATTCCCATATCTGTCTTTTCCCTCCTTGATCTATTTAGGAATTACTACTGAAGGGCTTCATGTTCACATCATTATCTTTGTAAAGCCTTTATTTTAATGGGACTCTCACTTATCACTGGCCCTAAAAACTTTCTCCACTTCAGTAACAGGTTTAAATCAGCA
>NW_008587675.1:294918-309897 GCF_000691845.1 Merops nubicus
AAATTACTGTTTAACCAGCAAATGTGTATCATGAGGGAAAAGATGATGGGAGATCTGTTGCAACATGTCGTGAGCTGCCAGTATGGCAAAATTAGATATAGTTTCCTAAAAGAAAATTGCAAAAATGGTAACTGGGATCCTTGTTTTCTTTGGTCTTCAATGTTTTCACAACTCAAGCAACTTGTTACATAAGATTGATCATCATTAACTTGGGTCTTACTCCTATTTTGTTTTTACCTGTCCTCAGGCTTTAACATCGCTCCCATGTCTCCACAACTGTTGAAAAACACAATTCATTTCAGTGGTTTTTTTTTTTTTTGTTGCTTTAAAACCAACTAATTTTTCCCCAAAATTAGCACTTGGCATTACTGATGCCTTTTCCAGCAGCAAAGCAATAGTCAATGGTAAGTCCTATTCATTAATGCTCCAAGATGGGAGAACTAGAGGAGGCAGGCATGTAGCCAAAACTCGAAGTTGCACAAAGGGGATATGTTGTGGGAGGGTGGAAGGAGAGAGAAAAGCTGAATGTGGAATCGATGCCAAGAAACAAAGAATGCAGCAAAAGCACTAAGTGGCCAAAGTGAGATGCCCTTCTGTGTGACCATGTGCCAAGTCAGGGAGGAGGAATGCAGGGATGTGTTGATGTTTGATTCACTGCTGGTTTTGTGTCATGCTGAATCTGGCAGTGACACAGTTTCTGCTGTGTATCACAAAACTCCTGTGGTGAGAAACCACATTAAAAAAATTATGGAGGGGAAAAACATTGGCACAGGAATTTCAAGCTGTCAGTCCCTGAAATGAAATCTTGCTTTAGGTATAGTATCAAATCCCTCTAGTCTACCCTTACTTTCACCTTTTTTTTTTTGTGACCGAGTCTTATTTTCCACTACTTCCAATTGCACGGACATCAGAAAAGCTTTGAATACTGCCATATGGATAGAAAAGTTCTGATTTTTGCATCATCTTGTGCTTAAATGTGTCTTTGATGTATGTGTGAATTTACAAGTCAAGCTTAGCTCAAAAGATACTCTTGTGTGTTTGTTAGAAATTGGAGCAAGGTCTTTGTGGATCAGGGTTTATCTCAAGGCTGGAGTGTCAAGGATTTGAGGTATTGAAATAGTTGGATTATGTTGCCTGAGTTTGTAGAATCTGAAACAATAATTTGGAGGTCTGAGCCTGCCGAGTAACTTTTCTTACATTGTTTTTCCACCTTTCACTTGTACAGTTTTGGGTTGGCTCAAAGTTCAGGAACCAACATGCTGATACAGGAGAGGAGTTATCGTAATGCAGTTTGAAGGTTAAACATCAAGATGTCTTTGAAATAACAGAAGGGGGAGGGCAGCTTTTCTCCTGAGATTCCTGAACTAGGTTTTATCTTCTAGCACAGAAACAATGGAATCCACATCCAGACTTCCTTTGGCCTGTTCTCCAACTGAGCACTGATCCTTTCAAGTTTTATGCATGTCTTATTTTTCAGCAATCTTCAAATTTGGCATTGAATCTTGATCCACAAAAGACAAAAAACTTGGATGCTTGAGGTTTTTTTTCAGATTGACAGAAATATCAGGAGGTAGCCAGAATTTCATGCTCTTCTTTTCATCACTCTTAAACATCCAAGGTCAGAGAACTGAATTTTGCAAGTAATTACCAGAGTGCTTTAGAGTGAAATTTCCATCAGTTAAAATAAGGCTTTTTTTTTTAGTAGTGAAATGGGAAATTCGTTTGCTCTGAGCAAACTGAACATATGTTTATCCCATGTGAAAATCTGCCATTAGCACCCACAAGCTTCTAGTTTACACAACATCTATTTTCTTTTGCAGTGGGTAATGAAAGATGTGTCAGAGCCACCCAGGCTCTTCTATAGTCTCATAGACCATTATTTCAAGGACCTGGGAGAAAAGGCCATGGCATCCATTCCTCTTGAGAGATTGCCAGTTTTGTGCATAAAAAATGAGCAAATTGCTCTTTATGTTTATTTATTTTTTTTAAGTTGACTTTAAATCCCTTTCAGAAAGGCAAAAACAAGAAGGAGGGAGCTTCCTTAACTTTATTTGTGGTGGTCTGTTTATTGAATGGCACATGATAAGAAAAGGAAAATCTTCTGTTGGGTTTTGTAACAAAGTTTTGGCCAGCACTGTTAATTGTTTTCTTTGTTTTTAATGAAATTACCTTGGGCTGAAGCTAAATCTCTCCTGCACCACACAAGTGAAGATTAACTTCTTGTCCTTCCTCTTTTGTGAAACTGTCAGAAAAGTGCCTCTTCTCTCCTTCACTGTTTTGTTGGTTTGATTTTTTTTTTTCCCCATAGAAAGTTGTACATATCTCTGCTCAGCATCCTTCTCATTCTAGAGCCAGAAATACACAGCTGCTTCCCAACTTCATTGGCCTGTGCAATGGGCCAGAGCTTTTCCACTGCTTTTGAAGCAAAATTTCTCTCAGGGTTTATACACCAAATAGAAAATCCTTTGTCATTTGAAAACAGTAGACAGCAGCTGGGTATTCGAGTTGATATTAAGAACTGGTAGCAGTGCAACAGGCTGCTGCCACTGAACTACAGCCTGTGAAGTCTTCTCACATGCCAGGATTTGCTTTTTTAAGGCTTCCTCCTACACAACAGCAGAGAGTCCTTCAGGCTTTTCACTTGGTAATCCAATGTAAGTTAATCAGAAAAAAAAAAAAAAAAAGAGGAATGGGAATCTGCAGCAGAAGTGCTGAGAGTCTCATAGACAGGGTGCATTCAGGCAGCTGCCCCAGTGGGTGAAAAATAGGTTTGGAAATTACAGGAAAGGGAAACCTCCATGAAATAAACAGATTTGGATCATTGAAAAACCTGTGACATTCAAAAGAGTGCTGCTAAAATTCCACTACTCTTGTTCAGCTCAATACTTGTGAGGTGGTGACCTAATGCTGCTTTTACACTGATTTGATGTTTGTTTTCACAGGGGAAAAGATGGTCTAAGAAATCAGATTGTTTCTACATGTTTGCTGTGATTATCACTGTGATTTTATCACAATTAATACGCTTACATGCATCAGTCTATAGAATTGTAACATTATGTTAGACCAGTAGATTTAACCTAAAGCAGGAGGAGAGCATTTCTAACCCTTGTGAGTCTGAAGGACTCAAAATGCAGGAACATGGTCTAAAAATAAAGAAATTACATGGCAGTAGGTTCCGAGGGCAAGCTAACAATGCTTTTCCCAGAACAAGCTAAAACTGACAGGAACTAAGGTCTGGGGAAAAAAATCAAAGAAAACTAACCAAATTCCTTCAGGACTCAGGTAGAATAATGGGGTTTGAAATTTGGCTACAGTTTCTAGTATGTTATGCATGTTATTCCATGTGCTTCAGCAACATTTCTAGTACCAAGATTTTCAAATTGACAGGAAAATGTAACTAGAAGGAAGGGATGTGAGAAAAAAACATTGGATTCGTGTTTTTTTGTTTTTTTGTTTTTTTTTTTTTATCAAGTTATTTATTTTGATCTCAAAAACTTGACTGTTCTTTTTAGAGGCATATTCAGAGGGGAAGAGCAGTTACTATTTTTCACTGTACCTACCTGCTAATTACGTGAAAGGATCTTCAGAGAGCCTGATAGACACATCCATAATACCTACTTGATAGCATTTCAGCAGAACTTTGTTCTTCTTTTCATCACACACATACATACAGAATGGCTCCACGGCGTATTGACAAGTGTGTGTCAGAGATGTCTGTGAAGAAGGAGACAGAGAAGGAAGATATTCCAGGCTTCCATGTTGTCACCCTCCTGATGAGTAATTCAGGCAGTTTGGAGCCTCCTCATGGTCTTCTCTGTCACCCCCACCTCTCTATTCCCAGCAGCACATTCTGTCTCCTTCAGAAGTCACGCCAGCCTCTCAAACCTAAATGGTACATGATGTTAGATTAATTGGCTAAGAAAATATCCACAGAACAAGAGGATGTGGAGGAATAGGAATGCTAGCTTGTCAGAAGTGTCATTTTGTCACACTGAAAATCATAGAATTGAGGAAAAGAAGGATCCATGCTGTAAATTAAAACAAAATGCTTGCCTGGAAGTGATTGGCAGTAACTTGGAGGGAAGAGGGAAGAGAAGAAGGACTGGGGAAGAGATGAGAGAGAAATACACGAAGTCCTGGTTGGTGTGTGAATGGCTGTTACTATTGCAGGAAGGGATCTGAGGAGGGATCCTCAGCTATATCTGCTTTACACCACCAAAGCAGCAGCCTTCCTCTACCACTGATGCACCAGGAGCAGGGACAAAATGGGACCCTGGGGGTGTAGGCTCCTGCTGGGGGGAGTGTACTAAAAAGGAGGAATTAAGATCTATGGCAGCCCTAAGAACTGATCCTGAGCTCCAGCACCAGCCCCCCATGTTTTGGTGAATTTGCCCCTGGATAAATGATGAATCAGTACAAGCTGATCCCTGCAGTTCTTGTCGTAGCAGTAGTTGTATCCTGGCAGTGTCTCCTGCTGCTTCTCACAGCTGGCTGTGGTAGAACCCATACAGAAGTCTCTCCCTGCTTTTGCTCTGCCAGTAGAGCTCTGCTCTCCTTGAAGCTTAGTTGATGTCTCATTCCTGCCTTGCAATATCTGTTCACAGTCACTGGAATTATTTGGGCTCCTTCCTAACTTAGTCAGTAAACTCTTCTGTAGAGTTGAAATTCAGTTGCTGCTTCTCACTAGAGGTTTGGCAGCTCAACGTATTCCTGAAGTTTGACAGGCTATTTTTTTTCTGGTCTTTTTTTTTTTTTTTTCCTGTTAAACCCTTCCTATCACTGTATTCTCCACGTTCTGGGACCTCCCTTGTGTTGCCAACTTGCTGGTTCCTTATTTCTCTACTTTTCACCCATGAGATTTTATCATTTGTGTCCACAAAGAATCCATGGCACTACTACTTGAAATTCTTGGTTTAGTTTCTTGTGTGCAAATTGCATACACAGAATGACTTTAGTATAACCTGTTGCAAGGAGTATTTTGATTGCTGACTTTCAAGAGGGAATTAAACTCCCAGGGTAACAAAAATTTCCCCACAAGGGAATTCTGGGCTCCTTTTGCTACTTGCAGCACCAAAACGGTATACAAAGATTTTGTCTCATTCATTCTAACTTGCACTGGCAGACATGAAGCTCCAATGCAGTAATTAAGAGCATTTTTTATGTAAGTTAATTTTTCTTGTAGCCTGTATACCATATATTTGGTGTGGGGAAAAAAAAAAAATCTTAATTTCATGCCAAAAGTTTCATGCTAAAATGCAAGAGATGAAGTAAAATTACTTGTATCACTCAGCTTTGCTACTGACTTTCCTTCCTGCACAAGGACCAGGTGCTGACTTCCTAGGTAACAATATCCAATAATGTCAAGCAATAGGAGCTAGGTATTGGAGAGGAAAGAAAAATAAATCCAAAAACATTCCAATGGGAAGGACAAAGATAGACTGAGAACTTGGAGTGAGTGTTGAAGATGCACCTCTGGAGGTTCTCAAACAGGATGAACTAGTGTTTGTATTGGGACAGAAGGGGAAATTATTGGTCTTATGCCCCCCATTTTTACTTCTCTAAGATACACAGATCACAATGGCAGGCAAAGGAGAAACCAGCTTCTCTCAGGATATGAGATTGTGATGAAGTTTCCTCTTCTGCCTTAGTAGACCTGTAGGCATAGGGGTGTCCTTCATCCATCCATAGGATGCAACTCTCCCTTGCTCTCATATCCAACATCAGCAGCCTGGCATTGAGCTAGACAGAGCACCCACACCTCCCATGGCACGGCTTGCTGTGGTGTCTTGCAGAATCACCTCCTTCACTGAGCTTTGCCAGTGATCTGCTTGCCAAGCTGCAGGAAGCCTCTTTGTTCTGTCACATTGCTGTAAAGTGCCACAAGGAGATTTGTTGTTGTCTTTTTTTTTAAAAAAAAAATAAATAACAAGCAGTGTTTGCAAACTGAGATGGCATGTTAGAGCATCTTTGGAATAGATATCTTCCCTGTGCTTTTTGTTGACTGTTTATTTCCTTCAGTTGGAGTGTGGAAGGACTGAGCATGTCCAATGCAACTTCCCTATGCTAACTACCTCCTGCCAGGGAAATAAAGTTCATCTATCAGTCACTTTTCCTTTGAAATCATGAGCTTTCAGAGAGAAATGCTGCCCCACACCCAGGTTGCTCCCCTCCACTGCATTTGTTCCTCATCCAGACTGCAGTGTGACTAGGAGCAGGACCAACACAGAAAATCCATCTATCTCAATAGCATTTTAAATCTAAAACTTAACCTACAAATAAGTGCCTTATCCCTGGCACCTCCATAATAATTGGACTCAATTTTAGATCACTTTCAGTAGAAATACCTCAATGAAAGGGCAGTAACTGTAAATAAATCAGGATGGAAGATATTATTAGAAGATGTTATTAGAAAGACAAAGGTAGATTAAGTGAAGGGGAGGGAAAAAATACCAGCCCAGCCACTCCAGCATAAACAAAACAGAGTAAAATTAAAGCTGGCTGTAGGCAGAGCTTTGAATGACTGAGGAGTGCATTTGCAGCCTGCTGAGGAAAAGCAATTCTGCCCCCACACTGACGTGCAGAGGATTTGGATTAATTTCAGTCCAGACAGGTAGTACAGCTGCAGTTTGGGGCTGATAGCTTGGTAGGAAGGCAAACCAGAGGACTGATGCAGACCTGAGTACGCTACCCCTGCTGGGTAACAGATATAAATGCTAGGAAAGGGACAGCCAAAATGCGTCTCTTAAGCATCACACAGCTTCTGAGCAGTTTTAGCACAGCTTCCACAACAGAGAGGTGTGATGTGAAGCTGCTGTGAAGACCAAGGCAGTAATCAGTATTCCCTGTCTTTTTGGTTTGAAAGGAAGCAGTAGGATTGTTTAGGGAGGCTCCAGGAACAGTTGGATAAACAGCTCTCAGGGTGAGTTAGCTTGGGTCTGTCCACACTTAGTCATTGTCAGGGTGATGTTTTCAAGGTGCCTCTGGCTTTGTTTCTGTGCTGGGACTGGGCTACCAGAGACTCTGAGTCCTTCCCTGTCCTTCACTGGAAGGTAGGCACTGTGGCCTCTGAGGTTGCCCTTGGGATATGGGACCCTGGGGTATGCAAGTGTGGGGGGCTTGCATCATGGTTCATCCAGCTTGCACCCAGGCAGCACCAGCAGCCAAGTAGTGTCTTCCTCAGTTTTTATTGACATTGGCTTTTTTGTGATTAAGGTATTACCACAGATTTGTTCAGAGCCTCAGTGTCTCTGCTGTTGTAAAGATAAGTCCATTGTTCAATAGTTTTATTCCATTTTAAGATTTGTGGAATTAGAAACCCTTATGGTTCTTCACTTGACTGAAGATTTTTTCCATTAAAAAACCCATCTCTTTAAAACGTATTTTTTGACATGCCAGATGATTTCCTCTAGGAAGAACAAAGAAATAGGAATAAATGTTACAATGTAGAGTAAATATATATGGGGATAATACAGAAGGAAAAGGCATTTCTTTGACTTAAAGGTTTCCTCCAGCCAAGAAGTGGGAGGAGTGGTGCTACCCAGCACTTGGAAAAGGTTGCCCATCATTACAAGTTGTTTTTCTTTGTTAAAAAAAAAAAAAAAATAAATTATCTTTTTCTTTAAAGCCTCTCGCTACAAAAATACATTTTGGACAGCAGTTTGTACCATATGGGTCAGTTGCTAAAAATACATCTTTTAAAGATGAACTTTCCTTTTGGTTTCATATAGTGGCTCAACCAATCACAGCAAATGTTAACCATAAAGTACTGAGTCCCACGTAACCCAGACAGCTCGGTGCTTTGTGAAGCAAAAGGAAGAAAATTCCTCAAGTTCATTGGCAACAAAACTTTTTCTTAACCTTCTTTGTGTATTCTTCTTAGGACACGGGCATTGTTCCGTGTCTTTCTGACCTTTAAAATCTGTAGGGAGTGCAAAAGGAGGAGGAGGGATGGCTGACACTGTGAGCAGTGTTTCCTACTCCATCACCTCTTCCCTTATATATGTCCCTCTCAGAAATAGTGTTGCAAAGCACTTAACAAAAAGCTATTTTATTAAAAGATTCTAAAGTATTTTTTAGAAAGCTGATTAATCAGAGGCCTGAGAATACATGCACCTTCAAGGGAAATGAGCACATGGGCAGGGTGATGGAAAGCACCTTTAATTACCTTGATAGCTTCTTCTGTATCAGCATCACTCAGTTTACATTACAAAAAATCAGGTGTCAGCTTGGGAATACATATTTTTAAAGAGTAAAACTGATTTTTATTCTGTTTCTAATTGTAAATATGCTTTTCTTTGCATCTTTTATTGCTTTTTGGTAAGCAACAGCTTCCATGAACTATTCTTAACAGTCCTCTGATTAGTTGGTCCAATTATTTGCAACATAATCTGTGGTTTCCCAGATGGAAGTCAGGAAACCTGGTGTGAATAGGGTCAAAATTCAGACAAGAGGAAACATTAAGATAAAAGGTGGGTGAGGTGTTGCACTTTAAGCATTTGGAATGTTATTTCCAGTACTTTTCTTTCATGACTCCCTGGGATGGGACTTGTCCACAGCAATAGCTGTGCCTGAAACTGCAGGACTGGTTTTAGCCGTGTGCTTTCAGGCACCTTGTGGGCACAACATTTGTAGGAGGCTGCTACTGAGCCAGCTTTCTTTTAATCTGGCACAAATCAGGGCTGTTACAGAAGTCTGTTGCAGGCTTAAACCAAAGGCAAAGCAGGCAGGGTAGGGTTCCAAACGAGCCTGGGTTGCAGGCTAGTAATGTGTGAGGAAGTTATTATAGTGCTGCTAAAAGGCCATTATACACAGTCACGCAGAGAAGCAGCTGGATTTACATGCAGATGCAGTCTGTCAGGAATATCTCTTTTCTGTACATGGGCTAAGAAACCCTCACAGAACTGTTGGATGTAAGAGAAAACAACTCTTTCTCATTCTATGTCTTTTTTAACCACTTCTATTAATCCTGCATTTATTCTCAAATCCCCTACCCTCTCTCATATATAGTGGAAACAAAGAAAAGTAACTAGGATCACAAAGCATTCATGTCCAGTGAAATATTAACATATACATGAACTTGTTTATCTAAGTGAAGTAAATAGATATTTATGTTTTTTTCAGGCAGGAGAAAAGAGACCATAAAGATGTCTAGACACTGGGTTCAGGAATGAGCTACCTATGGTCCTTTGTAAGCTGATGAGGGAACTGGAATTGCTTAGTCTGGAGAAGAGGACGCTGAGGGGAGACCCTGCTGCTCTCTACAGCTACCTGAAAGGAGGTTGTAGTAACACGGTCTCTTCTCCCAATTAACTAGTGATAGGATGGGAGGAAATGGGCTGAAGTTGCACCAAGGGAGGTTTAGATTGCATATTAGGAAGAATTTACTTACTGGAAGAGTAGTGAGGCATTGGACCAGGTTGCTGAGGGAGGTGGTAGAGTCACCATCCCTGGAGGTATTCTAGAGATGTGTGGCCGTGGCACTTTGGGACATACTTTAGTGATTATGGTAATGTTGGGTTGATGGTTGAACTTGATGATCTTAGAGGTCTTCTTCAACCTTAATGGTTCTATGATGAACTCAGCCATGCTTAGCAAATGGTGTGGAACGTGTGTGGAGCTACTCTTAACAGTGCAAGGGTGAATCAGACCTAAAGGGTAGAGTTAATTCCTTAGACTTTAACCATTCAAGAGTTTGAGTTCCTGTCTGTGTGACCTGAAAACTCCTTGGAGTTTACCAAGTGACAAATAAAGCTAATCTGATTTTGCTACAATACTGATGATACTGATGTTCTCCATAAAACCTTTGTAAAGGTTGTTGATATGGAACATATATGGGATTCCCATTACCAAAATGATGGTCATTCAATTGATGGACATTTTTGCAAATATGATATAATGTTATATTGAATGATTAACTTTCTTTCACATAAAAGCTCTGTGTTTTGAGATGCTTAATTTGAGCATTGCACAACAAAACCTGGAATGTTTTTGGGCCACTTCATCTGAGAACTAGGTTGGCCAAGAGAAGCTTTTTGGCCTCATTAGTAAATGTCAGTATTAGAAATTCTGTGACAATGGGCACTAGTGTTTGGGATAGGATAAATCATTGAAAAGGTTGTGGAATTTTTTTTTTTCCCCCATTATAATCACATTGTGCTCCTGAGATTTTGGCTGCCTGCAAAGAAGATTCGGGGTATCTGTTTCTTCCAGAAAGGCACTGTAGCCGTGCTTGGAAACGGCTCTGAAGGGAACACTGGAAAGTGTTCAGAAGAGCCAGAGGGAAAAGCACAGCTCATCTGGTGAAGGGCACCATGCACAGTTGCCAAGAGAAGTGCTGTTAGCTGAACATGCTTAGATATGATTCCAAATGCCTGTGTTAAAGGAAATAAATGCAAAGACCACATACACTTCACTTCCCATCAAGTCTTATTTACTTGCCACCTATGTTTTGAATTTTTGCAAGGTCTACTTGTGTCCTTGTACTCCACAGGCCCACCCCACTGTCCCCTCTGAACTGCATCGTACCCCTCTATGCTCAAGAAGCTCATTGCATATTCTGTGCACTTCAGAGCAGACAATCCCATAATAAATTCCCATGATACCATGACAGCAGTTTCTGATCTCATTTAAATTACAGAATCACTTCCTGTTTTGAAAGAAAACTGAAAAGGGGATTGTTCTGGAGGTGGATTGGTCTGGTTCAGCTTGTTAAAAAACACAGCTTTGAGAGTGAGTTGTTCAAAACCACTTCCAGAAAGCTTCACATGACTACAGAGTACTGTTGGCCCAAGTTATGGCCTCATGGGAAGATCCTTTCCCTATCCCACTTAAGCTTGAATTGAAAATATTAGGGACCCCCAATGCATATCCCAGACCTAATTTCTGCTTAGTGTAGTAACAGATGTACCTACACTGTACAGTAAAGAAGTAAAAATTGAGAATTAGGCAATGGATAGAAAATTTGGCCAAGCTTTCACAGTTAGTCACAGGATGAGTACACGAGATGCTAGATTCAATTCAGGAGAAAACAGGATACTAAATGACGAGACAAAAATGTTACGCCTACCCTGTCAAGACAGTAAATCCAGTTCTAAAAATTTGAATGAATCTACTAGTCCAGGCTCAAAATCCACTTGAACATTGTTCCAACAGAGTGAGGGGTATCTTTATTTTAGTATGAGTTAAGAAATATAGCCTTCATTATAAGTGGAGTATTGGAGATTGGAATAAAATGTTAGAACCTGCCTGAACCTTCTTAGAGGATTTGGGCCAATAGAAATGTTGCTTTGTGCTCATCCAAGGATAAGAACATACAAGAGCTATTTCCACATCATAGCTACCTTGTGGAAAATTATTCACTGACACAAAATATGGGATCTCTAGTGCTGTTTCCATTATTGCCAGGATGTGGTGAAATCCATCAGGAGGAATTAATTGAATAATTTCATTTCAGTGTTGTGTTGTCTTTTTCCTAACTGAGAAGAGTCAAGTCCAGCTCTTGAAGAACTTTTGTTCTGGGTGTTTTATTGGTCTTTCACCCTTGGTTACTTAAGGGTAACTCCATGTTTAGCTCAAAGCAAAAGAAACATTTTGCAGATTCAGTCTTTAAGATAATCTTCAGAGTCCTGGCATGACGATGGAAACAAGGACAGAGAGGAGAGCAGAATCTTCCTCACTAGGGCTGGTAGATAACTTCAGGTGATATCACATAATTCATATATAGGACATGATGCCAGACAGTAGTCCAAGAAGTGATGTTGTGTGGTGTCAGAACACAACACGCAATTGTTGACCACTGATGTAAAACCCTGTATTGGGGTTCCTGTCCTTGGAAATAAAAATGAGGAATAAAAGGTGATAGAAGAGAAGGAGGCATGTTCCCCACAGCTATTTTACAACCAGCTAGGTTAAAACAATGCAGCAGTGAGGACTAAAGGGAGCTGAGAGCTAAAGTGTTTCAGATTATCCTATAGAGAACAAATGTGTTTGAATATACTATTCACACTGCCTCATATGAAACGTTAATGTCTTCAGGGTGCCAGCTCTATGCAACTCGGAGACTCACTGTAATCAAGCCACAAGCAATGGCTATGTGAAAGACCTTGGAAAAGTTTCTTGGCATCTCCAAAGGCTGTGTTGCAAAGCAGTGACCCACTTTTCAGTCACTGGTTTGTATTTGATAACCATGAAGCCCTACAGAGCAGACAGGGAAAAGAAATGAGGTTGCCTGAGCTGAAAGAAATGTCTGTGTGAACCAAACCATTGTGAGGTTTTATATCTTGATGGCTTCTCTCTGGAAAACTCTGCCAAGTCTAAAATAATTTCCATAATACCATGCATTGCTGATATAAAACATAGAAAATGCAGTGTTTCTTTTCAGCTTGCATCTACAACACACCAAATTCCTTTCAGTATATAACTAGTGTCTGTTTATCAGTGAAGAAAAGTGCCCATTTGGGGTTCTTCCTATCAGTACCTGAGTCAGAGAAGTTTTCTAATGAACCAGTCAGTACAAGCACTTTGAAACTACCCATTAGCTGACAGATTTCACCTGCAACAGACCTGAGTTAATTCTCAACTAGGTGTTTTTTTAATTGTGCTTTTTTTTTTTTTTTCTGGTTCTAAATGTATTTTAGTGGCATCTCTTGACTCTTGTTGGCAGGAATGGAGATATTTACCATCTGTTCAAATGCACGTTGGCCATGGTAAACAATTCAGACAATTCCCAAGCAACGGGCATGGGGAGGCAACCAATAATAGATGCTGTCTTTTCATGCAGCTCGGGTGCAGGTAGAGGACAACTCATTCAGGTGGGTTGTTGGCACCAAAGTGAACTGATGAACAGAACATCCTTCCACTATGATTCTAGCAGATACGAAGCTATGAAAGTATTAATGATCAAGTCAGAAGATATTTGATTTTGGCTTAAACAATAGCATTTTGTTTAATCTGTATAGTTCCCTGGCACATCTTTCTGAGAAGGTATAGCACAGAGAAAGAAGTAAAGCAGATCGCTGCATGGAAATGGTGTTCAGCTCAGATGCTGCAAGGTCATGTTAGAGAAGCTTTTTGTACTGTGTTTACCTCGTTCAGAGACAACTGCAAGGGAATATATCAATTCTTACATGCGTTGAGCTAAACTTACTCCTTACTGTAGTCTTCTAGCTATAGACTTTTGCTCCGAAGGGAGGCTGCATTTTGGTTACACTCCCAGCAACTGATTTCTAGACAAACCCGTCACAGTTGGTGGACCTGAATCAAGATTTGCTTGTAAAGATACCCATGCTGTTAAGAAGTGTATTTGCAAGTAAGTGCAGGTGGAGAATTAAGAAGGTTGCTGCTGGGAGGAGTGAGCGACTCTCAGTGGTGTCTCTCCTTCAGAAACAGTGACTGCAGCCTCCATCTTTTGTGTAGCAGAACCTCAGATTAAGTCTCTGCCACTCATTGTGTATTTGCTTTATAATTTGCAGAACTTTCCAGCTGGAGTCACACGGTACATTTGTTCCCCATAGCAGGAAAGCATGACATCTCACTGCTTTTCCCTGGAGCAGAGTAACACATTCATTTTTAATTGTTGACCACTATATCAGAAATCCTATTTCCCAGAGTTTAATTGTTTTGCATGATGTTTAATTCATAGCTTCCCTACAGAAATCAGCTGTTAACCTTTTTTAAAAAAATAATGTATTATTTAGTATTTATTTATTATTTAGCAATAACATTTTTAATTGTGCAGGATGATATAATTTATTTATATTTTCACTATGAAACTCCATGTCCCAGTGCTCCCTCTCCCTCAAACCCCTTTCTGTTCCTTGCAATTATGAAGAGCAATAAGGACTATGGAAATGCTACCATAAAGGTTTCAAGACCAAGATTTTGAAATAATATGTTTCTTACACAGGAGAACTTTGAAGACACATTTAAACCCTCCTGAAAACTGTAAGCCAGTGCTTAAAAGCTTTTTGAAATTGGAATCTACATGAATATACTCTTCTTTCTTTCTGAATTTACTTGCTTCCATACTCTCGCAAATGACCTGCCCTGCAGAAAAGTTTAATGGAATGGCAAATCTCAAGCTGAAGTAGCAGAGGATTTGTTAGAAACAAGATTTCAGAGTTCAGAATTTCTGCCAGAGACCTGAAGCGAGGAGTGATATTCATCCAGCCAGGAGACTCTGCCATCCAGAATGTGTCTAGCTGAATTTCACACACAGCAAAGTGCTCTTGGAAATGTTCCAGGACAATAATTATTGGATACCAGGGAGCTGCAAATAAGTGCTAAGGCATGAAGAAGCACAGCACTTGCACATATCCCCATGTCTGGCTGCTAAGATTCCCCTCGCCGCTTTGGCTGCCATGGCAAAATCTCCATCTTCTCTTTCCAGCTACTAACTGATGCAGAGCAAGATGAAAGGGTTGGGTGCTGGGAGACATCTTGTAGTATCCACCAAATGCTAAACTTGCTTCCACCAAATGCTAAAGCTTCTTCCAAACTCAGATGCTAAGCAGAGGCTTCAGGAGTCCCCAGCCACCTCTTGTGAGAAGAAAGCTTTCCCATGATGACCAAAGATGCAATGTGAATTCAGCTGTCCCCACAGCAATGATACTCATGAGAGACAGGGTCCAGCCATGCAGGCAGAGATGCCAGAGATGGGTATCTGTACAGCAGGTATATTTGCAAGTTCTATTAACAGCACAACCCTTACATGTGTGGGCTAGGAGACATTTATATATATATATATATGAGAATAGTCAATTTTCCTTGTCTTTTTTTTTGTGGGAAATGTGTGGTGGAGTAAATAGTGAAACAAGCACAGAAAGGTGAAAAATAAGGTAGCACATGGGTTGTTTGTTGATAGGCCTGTGTTAACATTTGGTTCAGCATCAGTCTAGAAAAGCACCAGAGCAGAGATTTCCTTTGTGGGCTTTTTTTTTTTTTTTTTTTTTTTTTTTTTTTCCCCTGTGTGGGGGGGAAACC
>NW_008587675.1:309928-371468 GCF_000691845.1 Merops nubicus
CAAAAAAGTCAGTATTAAAAAATGTTCCTGCCCCTGGACCAGCTCTGCAGCTCCATTTTGTTTCATGGAAACCTGAGCCCCAAACAAATCTCATTTTCATCCTCTTCCGAGGCAAATGGTAGACACAAGAAAGCAAGGCAGGGTGGGTGTTTCCTTGTAGTCGTTGAGCTTTTCCTGTGGCTGATCCCTTGTCTTCAGTCTCTTTCATTTCAAAACTATCACCTCTGCTACTGTTACCCAGAGGAACACATCATTATTTCAACATTTCGATACAGTGCTCTAGTTTCAGAGCACCCTCAGAGGAGGAAGCACAACAAAATCAGTAAAAATCAGTTGGCAGTGGAAGAATCACAAAGCTTTTAATGACAACTAGAAAAAAAATCTGAAGCTTTTTGCTGAGTGGGTTTGGTTTAAAAACAAGTTTTCCATCAAATCCTGAGGGAGCAGAGCAGCTTTTCCTCACCTAATTTTTCGTATAAATCATGGCAGAAGGGGATGGCTAAAACAATTAGAGGAGAATTCTAATTCAATAAGAAACAGGGGAAAAAAAAACCATCTCTACAACAAAAACTTGCTCATTTCTTTGAGAAAGTATATCTGATACAGCTGCTGCTCTTTCAAGAGCTACTTAAAAGCATTTTTGACTACTTTTCTCTGGAAAATATTTCAATCAGCACATATCAAAAAAGCCTTTCTTGTCTGTTTTACTTTCTTCCTTCTTTCTTCCTTCTACCACAATGTAAGTTCTACTGCAAGGGAAAGAGTGAAAAAAAAAAATCTGTATAGCAGAAATGAGTATCACTTCAACCAAATATTGCCATAAGTAATTATGCTTCTCTCTGTTCTTGTTTCAGACATACTTATGTTACGAATGAATTAACCAAGGAACATAATGCTTCGCTGCCAACTGAGAGCTAGTCCTTGAAGTTTAGTGCTATTACACTTAACATATTTCAGCTGGATCTCAAACCAAGACATGCAGAAGAATTGATATCACTGAAGGAGACAGATTTATTGTCAAGAAACAGTCTCACGATTCTTTTGCTCCAAGGAAATTTGAATGAAGAAACATTCAGTTTGGAGACTTGCTTATTCTACTTAGAAAAAGTTAAAAAAATGGGTTGAGGAAAGCAGATGGAACTAGAAAACGTTACAAAGAAAAAGAATCCTTTTTTTTTTCTACTCAAAAATCAAGTTTATAACTTTTTCCATGAGGCTTTTTGACAGTTGTCCACTCATCTACTTTGAGAGATTTATTCTGGGCTTTACACCTGCAGCTCTTTCAAATCTGTTTCTCAGCCAATGAAGGATGGGGAGTTCATCTTGAGTGGTTTAGATCTACTGGCAATTTCCAGTGGACTCCCTTGGTGACTACTGACGTGTTTTCTGGTACTGGAGCATGTCCATGACAGTGATCCTGTTTTAGACTGGAGTTCAACAAGTTGCTGAGCACTGACACAGATTTTGGGTGTGCCATTGGTCCCAAAACACTGTCTATGCCACTTCATTTTAAGCCGTTGCTGACACAGCTAAGGAGGATGTCCAACTGCCCTAGGCTGCCTTTTATAGTCAATGAAGTGTGCAGGGCATGAGCAGGGCCTGAACTTGAAGTGCCCTGTAGTGCCCTTAGCTGACTTGCTACCTGATTAGATGCCACCATTAGATACCAAGAGGTGCCTGGGAGAGCTACAAACAGCATCTCTTGGGGATGTGTGCAAGGTCGCTGTGGAGTTCTGTTGATAATGGTTGTTTTGTTTTAAAGATGGGGATGGGAGCATTTTGATGTACAAAGAGCTGCAGAGCAGATCAGTATCCACCTGATGACAATTTCTGGTCAGAGAAAAGTCCAGTTTTTGCTGCATGAGTTGTCTGTGGTGGCCACTGTCAGCTTCTTCTACATGTTGCAAGTCGCTACAAGTCAGGATGTACCTTCAACACCCACAGTCTGCGTGAGCTATGCCTATAGTTATACACTTATTAAATTATTGTGTGCATTTGTACTCAGACTATTATAAATCCATTACTTCCCTGAGGCCACAGGAAATGGTTTTAAAATGTGAAGCTTTTCTACAGGGAATTGAGATACTAAAGCAATGTACTTGGCTTGCACAGATCAATGTAGTGCAATAACTGGAAAGATGAACGGAGCTTAAGACATTACAAATGTGATTGGATAAAAGCTTAATGTGACATTGAGTAATTATTACTACAAAAGCCTCCTAAACCACCTTTAAAAAAACCAAACAAAATACCAAACCACAAACCAAAACCAAAAAATCAAGCAAGGAGCCTGGCAGTGAATCATAAAAAATGTTTCCACTTGGAACCAAAACCTGGGTAATATAATAGCACAGTAGTGAGTGAAACTTCAAATTTGGTCTTCTCTTTTTCAATACAATGGAGAGGTGTCGATGAAAAGTCTTGGGACGGGAGATATCAAGAGGATTTAAAAATTATTTTTCCACTAAAACCTTCATGAGTGTTTTTTTCTTCATCAATAACTTTGTTAGGAAAAAAAAAAAAATGTTCCAAACATGACAATTTCTTTTTGGGAGAGGAACAATGAAGAAAAGTGAAACAAAGCAGTCTTTCAGATAAGATTCAAAAGTAGTCATTAATGTTCATAATGGCTTCAGAAGCTGGTGCTAGGTTGAACTAAGGCACAAACATTATCCAGTGAGCAACGAGGTTTACCTGCATTTTTGGGTCAACGAGTCAATACTTCATCCCAACACAGGCAGGCACAATGTACACGTTAGTGAGTCTTCCAATTTTTTCCATGAATTCATATTAAGCTGAAAATAAATACTAATGAAGAGAAATGTTTCCTCTTCTGAAGCACTGAGCCACTTATAGGAATAGTTGTGGGGGGGAGGAGTAGGAAGGGAAGTTTATATCTTAGACTTCTGTCATTATCTCGCTTGAACAGATGGGAGCTCAGCCACTTGTGACTAAATCACTAAAATGAAGGGACATCACTCCTAATGTATGGGACATTCAGCAATGGGACCCTGAACGTGTTTGTATGCTTAGTGTAGAAAGCATGTTCCTGGTTTTGGAACACAACAGTAGCTGCATAAATCCACTGGGATCTAGAAGTATTTGGTTCAGAGTATAAGGTCCCTGTCTTAGAGTGGGGTCTGAAATTCACAGTGTGAAAGTATCCAGTTGTCTTGGCTATTAACCAATGTCAGTTATTTCAGGTCTTGTCTGAGAAGCTGGACTAAACCTCCACAGTCCCTTGGTGTTAAAGAGTGCAGCTAATTTGCAAAGAACAAAAATTTAAAAAAAAAAAAAAAACAACAATAAAATAAATTTGTGAAATCAATAAATTATTATCCACTCATCAGATCTTCAATCAGCTTCTCAGAGTTCCATTTCTAATTATTTGCCATCTGGTGCAGCTCCTTCTCTCCCAAAGAACAGCAAATATTCTTCTAGAGCAGGCACACACAGCAGTGCTACTCGTGTGCTAACTGCTTCTGACTGGCCATCCTAGGGAGCCTGATTGTTTGAGGCAAATCACCTCCCCCGGGACCACAGGATTTATTCCCTGCATTTGAGCTGCAAGACTTTTTGTAGGGGAAAAAAATGCTTCCGTGTCATTTATAATGGATCTCACTCCAATAAACGGCCATCTTCTGGCATAATATGACTGCAGCTTATCAAATAATAAACCCCTGTCACTCCAAATTGCTGGGAATGGGACCAATCCAGACAATGTTGATTCCACGGTCCACTTTGTCATGCCATGAAATATGCAGTGGTTTGTGTGCATGTAGGAGTCCCAGCTGTCAGTGGGGAAGAGCCTCAGCGTACCACAAGAGAAGCTGCAGAGACAAGTGGGTGTGATTTCTCAGATCCTGATCTTTAATATTCTATCCAATTTTAAGTGCTACCTAATGTTCATTAGGGACGATCAGAAAGCCATATGGCCTAACAAATGTAACACGTAGTTCAGCATCCTGGCAGAATAACTCCTTGTTAATTCTGTCTCCTATTCCACCCTCTGCCTGGTGGAGAGGATAGTGAGGAGGCTGCTTTTCTCATGCTGAAGAGATGACAGACTTGATAACTTTAGTATGGAGCATTTCCAGAGCTTTACAATGAATGGCACAAGCTTTCTAAGGGGGAAAAAATAGGCACAGATTTTCAAATGCATCAGCAGGTTGCAAAAAAGTGCTGATTAGCCATTTGTATATTTGACTCGGGACAGTTGGGACTTGGGAGATCTCTTTACTTTCTGTCCCTGCAATATTTTCCTTAGGTGACCTTGGCATGCCTTTCAGTTTCTCTGTGCTTGGGTTCCCTCACTTTCTCCCTAGGACAGGAAGTCGGTCTTGATACATATGTTTCTATAGAGAAGACCTGATCTTGCACAAGCCCTCTGAGAGTATTTCACAATAGTGTGACATCCTGGGCATTTTATGGTTACTGGTATTTCCACACTGGGGACATTGTTACTTGTTCCATGTCTTTTCCATGTCTTTGACAACTGCTGAATAAGGCCTGTGCTATGAATTGTGGAAACTTCAGAAAATTCAGGCAATATTTCAAGACGGATGGTTTCTTGGACATCTAGAGTTAGTGAGAGCAGGTTATCTAATGGCTTGGAGGGACCAGGGGTATCCAGTGGTGCTGGACTTGTCTGGCCTGGAAACTGGTTTCCTCCCATGGCAAGGTTTGCTCAGCAGCCCTCCTGTCATCACTCCCTGCTATCCATTGCAAGGTATAGCCTTGAACTTCTGATGCAGTGTTCCCTTCTGTGACCCAAGGTGATGGAGTGCCCATAAATCTTACGATATTTTTGAAAATTCAGTTTTCAGATGCGTTGGTAAATTTGAGGATTTTCTTCAACACTTTTTTTTTCTGCCATTATTCTCAGAATGTTAAATGAAAGGATCCTCTAGTTTGGGGTGATTTCTGTTCTGCTGAAACCACTGTGCTCATCTCTATTGTAAAGCCCAGGGCTTGAACGTGTGCTCTCCACAGCCACCAAGTGCCAGCATGAGTTCACCTTTTACACTGCTGCTTTTCCTCAGCAGTAGCACAGTTGAGTAAATTTGAGCAAATGGCTTATTTGAAACAGAGCCCAAAGAAAGGAATAAAAATGACATCAGCACCAGTAAACTACTGTTGCAAATAACAGCAACGAAGTCCTAAAGCAAAGGTTGGCTGTGTCTGTACAGAGGCAATACTTAGTGTCTCTGTGATATACAAGGCAGCTTATCTCTTTGAGAGCAGGAGACTATAAAAATACAATTGCCAGAATGAAAGAAAATTGAAGCTGATTGCCATAGCAACAAAAGAATTACACTGATGAAACAGAAGAACATAAAATGCTTGTATGCTACATTAAGGACAAAGCAATCAAAAGTAAACAAGAGTGGATTGGAATTTGCTTGGCTAAAGCTGGAAATGACAAATGTTTCCAGCTGATGGAGGCAGAAAGGAGCCCACAAGAGATGGAGGGGTAGCCCTGCAGAGCTGGGGATTTATCCCCCATTTCTGCTGGGAGCAGGACATGGGGCACATGGGGCTGCAGCTATGGGCACTACCCAGGCTTTGAAGGCAGTTGGTGGAAGAAAATTCCTGACCAGATAGTCAGTAACATCAAACAGTTTTCATCTGTGCCTTTCTCCTTGTGAATGCCTTTTTCCACTCTCGTGCTGAAATTCTCCCTTGCAGCTGGGTGAAACAAGCTGCTGCTAAAAAAAGGAGTTTTCTTTTTCCAGCTGCATGTCTTCAAGTGTATTACTCAAGCTGGTACCTATTTGGCTGTGAAAATATATACCCCCTTCTCTATGTAATGCATTTTTGCCCTTTCAGGTCTGCATGGCATGATGAGACCACAGACCCTGCAGCAGAGCCACTAGCTTTCCAGAGTGAAACCACAGTTTCAAACCTGTACATAAATTCAACAGTTTTCTGGTGTGAGGGGTGAGTGGGGTGGAAGACCCAGACCTCAGCACCCTCCACAGCATCAAAACTGTAGTGGCAACTGCAGCAAAGTGCTGCACTTCCTTGTGAGGCTCCATGCAGAATGATTCCCACAGCCACTTGGTTGGATGAATTTGCCCATGGCACAAGCAGCATAAATCTCAGAGGTGTTACAACAGATAAAGAGGATCCTCCTATGTGTGTCCCTGTACACATGAGATCAAGCAGAACTTTCCTGGTTCTTTGGAGAAGGGGCTCATACTATCCAAGTCAAAACCATCTGAAATAAGTGTCTATACTCCATGGCTTGGTTTGGAAGACTGAAAAAAAAATAGCATGTGTTACATGAAAGATTTTTCCTGAATGCAGCTATAATTAAAACCTTAGTGTTTCTTATAATAACAAAGCCTTGAAGTCAGTCCAAATGTTGTAGTTAAGCACAATGAAAATATTCCAAGTGCTGGACTGATGTGTCCTTAAGACACAGAAACATTTAATCTACTAGATCTTAGACTGGAATAATGACCAAACCTTTCAAAATTACCACAAAAATTTCTTAAGACTAAGATAAAGTTGACAGTTGCTTTAATTAAACTCATCTTCCTTTCAAAGGAAGTGACAAAAGGAGTTAAGGAAGATTAATTAAGACTTAAATGCACAGAAATGACTCAAGGCATATTCAAGTAAGACTTAAATTAGTCTTTCATTTGGTCATGGGAGATTCCATTAGCAATAATGAAAAGGAGATAGCCAGATCTTAAAGCCTTTGCTCGAAGCTCTGCTTTCCAAGTCCTACCCATCTCCCAGATCTTAGGCCAATCAGGCCAATCCTGGTTGTTGTTTCTTTAATATTTCTGTCATCCTTTTTTTTTTTTTTTTTTTACCAGTTACTTTTTAAAATTTCTGCTGTAATTTAAGAAAACAGCCTTAGCCCTGTTTGGGGTTAAGTGGTTCTTTACATGACAATCTATTCTCCTTTGCAGGACCCTAAATACAAAGATATATTCAACCTCTGGGTTTGGCACTTTCTGGGCTGTTAGACAACAGCAGTTCAGATGGAAATCTTGCTGTCTGTCTGGTAAACAAAAGACATCCACAAGACTCCTGGGTCTCTAGTGCTCCCTAAAACCTGGTACCTAATAGACAACTGCATTGTGCAGCAGCACCTGCTCCTGCATAGAGGTGGAACTAAGTTATGAGAAGAAAAACATAGATAATAATTCTCCTGGTTTACACTGAAGTCAAGGTTTGCAGCAAGCTGCCATGCGCAGAGGGGTATGGAAGTCATCCTGGTCACCATGGTAATAAGATAATCAAAACCAGCCCTTGAATTTTTAACTCTGGATGATGAATGGCAGAGACAGAGTGTCAGGGCACAGGCACAGAAAGAAAGGGTTGCCTGGGAAGAGAATATGTGAAAGAGAGTAAAACTACATCTACTGAGCACAGGCAGGCTCCCAGGTGCTTCCTTCCCCCAGGGAGATAAAGAATAAATCATTTCAGTAAGAAATCCCTACCAAAGCAGAAGGACAATGTTAGGGGCTTCCCTCTGCCCACCACGGGATCACTTCTATGCCTGGCAAATGCGTGAACTTGTGTCCAGAGTGACCATGGTGGGGTATCCTTGCCTTTTACAGGGTGGTTTTCAGTTTCTGCAGTCTCTTTTCTTCTCATTTCTATTGTAAATCCGCCTTGGTACAGTGTAACCCCATAATCTATAGCTGTGTCTAGTGTAGGAATTGTGGAGGGACTGCTCCCTGCCTCTTTAAAGACAACTGCTGTTATGACATGCCTCTCTCTCTTCTCTTCTTCAGGCTAAAAACCTCAGCTCATCCAGTCTTTCCTTAGGGTCATCTTGCATAGACCTTTCATCACTCTTGTCCTTCTCATTTATTTTTCTTTACTTACAAGAGATGTATCCTCCTTTCCAGGCTTACTCCTGCAATAAAAGGGCTCCTCTGGCATTTGTCTTCTATACATTGCATCTTCTGGTACTCATTGATTTTTTAATTTATTTTTATCTCCACCAAACCAGACTGTAAAAACAGGGAGGCAGAGGGGGAATTAACTTCTCTTCGGTTTTGTTGGGGTTGCAAATTGGATCCATCCATTTCTCTAAGCAGAAAATGAACAAAATGCCAATACTCTGGGGAGCACACGTAGCAAAACTATGCAACGAGAAAATCTGTAAACCTAGTTACTCTCTGTGGGTGGCTAAATGGCTGTTTAAAGCTGTTTAGCATCACGTACACAGCTGAAGAAACAGAATAATAAAAGAAAGGAAGCTGCATCATCCTGTTAAAGAAACCCTTTATTTTAACCAAATTTACTGGACTGCTGATTTAGGGTTGCAGGGCTGAAGCTCTTTATGAAGGGGAAAAGAGCTTCATTTGGGCTTGTAATTGCATTAACAGGCACTCGTGAATACACACTCAAGGCAGCACTGCGTGTCTGTTGAATTGCTGCTCCTGTTACCAGAGTCCAAATACACTTTGGGCACTGTG
Organism: Merops nubicus; assembly: GCF_000691845.1. NCBI lineage: Eukaryota > Metazoa > Chordata > Aves > Coraciiformes > Meropidae > Merops > Merops nubicus. The sequence continues at coordinate 318,373 of NW_008587675.1, forward strand.
GAGGGGGGGACAAAAGGTGCCATTTTCATGGTTAATGTCCACAGACATTAACAGTCACAGCACCAGGGGTGGGGAAGGAAAGATGATGGAGGCCTTGCTCGGGAAATTAAGTCCATTGCCCTGCTTTCTGCACAGCAAGTGGGAGGAATGATGTATTTGTGCTGCTTCTGTTTGGGAACCAGAGTCCGTTTTATTGTAGGTGTTCTTAAATTTAAGCAACAGGTGTCCTGCAGACGTCTGCAAAGGCTTGGAGGAGTCCTAGGAGTTGCTGGGGTTTTAAAACCTTGGGAAGGGGTAACATAAGGTTACAGCAGTAGAGGGGGATCATTTACTCTGCTAAACTCCATCCTGCCTTAATTGCTCTCTCCTACTAAATCCCAGACTGGTTAGTTGAATAATAACAGACATCACTGCAGTAAGCTGCTGTGACAACGGTATGAATAGACCTTCAGGCTTCTTATCTTGCCACACTTAGGAGACAGGAGACCTTCCCACACGATTCAGTTGGACTTCAGGTCTCACAAGAAGACACAGCCAGAGGATCAACTGGGATTTTGCATTTCAGACAGTTTACAGATGACTCTGCCATGAAACATCCCCAGGACAGGAGTCACAATCTGCCTTGCAATAAGCCAAGAGGAACACATTTTTTTATTTTTGATTCATTGATGGGACTCAGGCTTGCATGTTCTGCTTTGTTTTTTAATGCCCCATGCTGAAACCTGGGAGAGTAAGAGCAGGGCAGAACACAACAGACAAGGAACTGTTTTCCCTAAGCTGTGCTACGTGATTCTTTGGGGCCTTAAGCTGATTTCAACTCAGACAGGAAAAAAAGTCAAAATAGATAAAAGCCTCAGAATTGTGCAGTCCTCACATGTAATGCAGAAAAAATAAGGTTCTTCTAGATAAGTCCAGCTTCCAGGACACAGCCACAGCCACACTCTGTTTTTAAGCCTGGCAGACTTTTGTGACCCACTGCAGCCTTGGGCCAGCTGGCCAAGTTTCCTTGGTGCTGTCCTTGGCTTGCAATTTACCCCTTCCCCCAGGGGAAGAATTTGGAATCAGAATATTTTGTATGCAAAGAACAGTGTGGTTCAGGCTCAGGTCTGTGGTTACAGAAGGTGTAGTCGCTGATTTAGAGCTGTCTGGGTTGACACATCCTTTTTCCAGAGGAGGAAGCCAGCACATGATCTCCAGCTAAGACATACCCACAGTGGCTCCATTCACTTTGTCCTTTCCATTCAAAAGATCTTTGGTATTTATTCTAGAGCTAAACAAAACCTCCAGATTTCTCATGAGATAGAATTATCCTCCAGCCAACGCAAGAGACCCCATCTTACACCTGTGGGTTTTTTATTTATCCTCCTCTCCAGAATCTCAGGAATTCCCTTTTGGAGTCTGAAATAGAAATAAAATCCCCACACGATATTGGCAGACTGCCATCTGAAAAAAATAACATTCAAGGGTTAAGAGGAGGGAATTGGGAAGGATGCTGTGTTTGGACTGGAAATAAAAGTAGCGTGCCTATTTATTGACAATCCTTTGTGCCTACCAGCACCATTGCAGGAACTGGCAATACAGACTGTTTAAATTTAAACACTGTAGATCAAGTTTTACACCTGCATGCAAGGTGTAAAAGCAATGAGCCCATCAACCTAAAATTAACCTGTGTGGGAATGTGAGATATTGTAGGTGTGCTGGGTAATGGATTCCAGTTCTTTAGTGAGGCAAACTGGGAAAGGCAAGGGGAAGGCCCTAAATTCTTCTTAGTTCCCTTAGCATGTTGCAGAGAAGCAACCATTTGTTTTTAGATATTCAAGGGAACAAACACACCTTCCATGACATTCCTTACTTGCTGGTGACCTTGGGATTATGAAGGGTGTTTGGAAAACAGAGGAAACTAAGCTGACAGAGGAGCTAATTAGAGGGAGGAGATGAATGATGGGGCCCTGGGAGTTTTCTGCTGCCTTAGGAAATCCCAGGATTTCTAAATGCTTCTCAAACCCCCAGACCTTCTAAACGAGTCACTTGAAGGCACACTGTAACATTGCAGCAGGGGAGAACAGAAGGGCTGGTATTGTAATGCTCTGATGATTGAGATGCATTTTAGTTTTAGTCCCTAGATGTAACCAAAAAACGGTTTCTGTCACCTTCACCTCCATCTCCTCATTCCCTCTGCTATTTTTCTCCTCCACTTCCCATTGCTCCAGGGCAACTGCTGTTGGCTCCAGCCCTTCAGCTCAGCATCACAATCACCATCTCTGCCACTTCTGCTGGTAAGACCTTTCCGGAGCCCCACCAATATGCTCAGCTGGCTCTGACCAAATCCTCCCCCAGCCCTGCAATGAGCCCACAGAGATCACCCTGACCTCTGCTCCATGGGGGGGTTATACTGCAGACATGCCCATGGAGCTGGGAACAGGGTTCTGTGAGACACACAGCTGCACCCACAAACCTCTGGGCCCAGTGTTTTCATCACATACAGCTCCTTGTTGCACAAGAAGCTCTGCAGTTCCTTTCTCATTTATTTAGATTTTAGTCCCTAAAGGGATGAAGAAACCTCTGTTCTAGTAATGCCTTATGTTCAGCTTCCTTCTGTTCATGGAGATAAACCCGTGGGGTTCTTGCTTTTCTGTGTACTTGGCCGTGTTATGCTTGACCATATGCCACCAAGTTAGTGGATCATCCTTGGAGAATCCAAGGGGGTAATTCTCTCAGCCTGTGGAGAGCAAGAAGAGTGTACAAATGTCTGATCTCAAAGGGAATGGTGAGGGAGGAAACCTGCAGTTGGCTTTTGTTTTCAGACCAAAACTTTCAGCCATCCCTCTCCAGAGAAGAGAATTTACACTCTGAGGGAAGTATATTGTCACAGTGTGGATGATGACACAAAGTTGATCTATCATGAAGCAGAGCTCAAAGGAGAAAGGTAGGGCTGATAAAGCCCCTGGTTAGCAGTGAAGTCCTCTCTGATTTGTGGCATTATCCTGGAGAGATTGAGTCACTCAGGTGGAAGGATTTGCATATGATCACAGATAGGTGAGCCTTGGACCTAATGAAGACAGAAGTATGTACGATCACAGATAGGTGAGCCATGAATGCCTTGGACCTAATGAAGACAGAAGTATCTCTTTCTGCCCTGCACTGGCACAGCATCCTTTGAATGTCTTTGTTCCAGTACAGGAAGGTGAGACCCATGTTTATGTGTCATGACACAGTGGTGTGGGCTCTACATCAGGGCTCCATCATGGTCCATCCAGGAGACATATCAAGTTTGGTCCTTGCTCCCTCCTGCCTGCCTTTCATTTTCACAAGAGATTTGTCAAGCAATTTGTTAACTCCACAAGCCTTCATACAGTCAAGACTAAACTTAGGATTATTATTCAGGGCGATGAAGGCTAACAAAGTATCTCCATCACCTCTTGAAATAAGGGATCCATTAAGGACCAGTGAGGTAACTGCTTCCCTGGGTGCTGTCTGCTCATAGGCACCATAATCCTTCAGTTCCAATTATCTTCAGAGATCTTATTTGTTTCTCAAAACTGTGGGTTCATTTAAATCTGAAAATGTATGGCTACTCTTTCTTTCACCAACTCCAGTAACTCTTTGGATCACACACCTTTTGGAAAATGTGATTTCTTTATTCAGTTCATCTGTCTTTTGTGGTTTGAAATTCTCCCTGAGAGACCCTAGGCCTGGAGGTTGGCAGGTAGAAAACTGGGCTAAATCTAGCCCTTAACGTCTAAATAGTGTGAGTTATTACTTAACTGAATAATACCCACAGTGTTTATTTATGGAGTTGCTATGCCACTGCTACCTCTTCCTAACTTATTACTTTGTAAAGCTCTTTGGGATACCTGGAATTGGAAAGGTGGTATATTAAACTGAATTCTATTATATTTTCTATTGCTGACAGCAACTTCTCTTTTTAGCCTGGTTTAAGGCACCGATGTGTGCTTTGTGAAATGCATTCCTAGTGCTCCAGGCTCCCAGGTGTCCATTTTAGGGAGCAAGGACTGAATTTCAGTAGGTGCTGCAATCAGCAACCTTTCAGAGCACCAGTCTTTATTCCTGTCAAAAGTACTAAGTAAGGAGGTTGAAATGAAAGGGCAGAGATTGGAGCAGTGTGTTCCTCATTCATCACTCCACTGCTTGGATAAAATAATATTAAACTCAGTAAAATAATGTCTCCTTACCCTGAAGAAATGTTGTATTTTTCCCATTTCTCAGAAGAGATTTCTTTACCTCCATCTGCAAATGATGATATTGTCTTCTCCTAAGAAATTCACAAAACCAGGGGTTCCATTTTTAACGCCAGCTTAATAATTTAGAGTGAGAACTGTTACACTACCTATCACAAATGATAACTACTATTGACAGGATGACATGATAAACAGCTTAAGTGTACAGTACTTCGTGAAATAAGGAGGACATGTTAGGAGGAGGACATCTAGACATCTGAGGAGAGATTAAACCCCCTTGAAACACACCATTTCAATATGCAGAATAGGAGCTCCTTAGAAATAGGTTGATGCTTTGCTCCAAGGGAGCAAGACTCTACTGATAATGATGGCATTGAAGTGCTGAAAAGTCAGAAACTAAGTCATGATAACTCTGTAATAAACCTGGGATAGAAATCAGCTTTACTGAGACATGGGTTAGCTACTTAACCAAGCTTCCTGTTCATGTTGTGGTGTAAAGAGTTACAGAAGCCCCTGGGAGAATTAGTTTTACCCTAGAAGTAAGGATGTCCTTGCTAGTAGCTGGGCAACCAAACATCCCTCTCTTCAGCATTTTTGGAATAAAAGCATTTTATTTCATAAAGACTTCTTTTGTGCCTTTTGTTCTGGGAGATCATCTTCTTAACAGTTCAGGCACTCAGATCAAAGTGTCTGATTTCAGAGGGATTTAATGGTTCGTGTTGCTGTTTTGTATTTGTTTTTCAAATCATTCTTGATATATCTCGCAGCAAAATAGAAGAAACTCTCTACAGGTGGGTAAGGAGAACCTCAACTTCCAGTCCCACATGGAAGGTGCTGCAGTCAGGCACATCCCATCAGTTCCAACACAGTGGTGAAACCAGCTGAGTTAATTGTAATAATGGCTAAGAAAACAGATGAGAAGTTGAATTGAAATTTTCAAAATAATAAGTTTCCATGGGGAGGCTGCATAATTCTTTTTACTGACGGACATGCTTGGAGATTTGAGAACATTTGACTATTTATTAGAAGGAGGAAAATGGGAAGAGAATATTTTAATATTCGAGATTTAACATTTCCCTGACTACATTGATCTTAGAATTATAGCTCTGGGACTTTGTTTGTTTTTTTGTTTTGGTTTTTTGTTTTTTTTTTTTTTGTTTTTTTTTTTTTTTAAATGAAGATTTTAAGTGCTTGTAGAAACTTTTTTAAATTAAAAATATACATTCTCTATCCCCTCTTCTTTGCAACTTCCATTCTTCTTAAGTTGCTGGGATTCAAGAGGGACATTTCAGCTCGAGTGGAACAAGGAAGTGGATGGATGGAGGTGCTGCTATTAAGTCAGAGATATTAAAAATCAAAGGCAGCTGAGACATTGATTTATCCTACTCAATCCTGGACTCTAAAGCCCATGCTCTGAGAGTAGGCATTTGGGCTGCCACTTTCAAAATGCTCTTAAGATCAAAGATGAATGAAATGTTTCCAGTTAGACATGGTTAATACTAGAGATTGCTGAATCTGGTGAATTCTGTATGTTCTGTCATCTATTCACATGCACTTAGGAGTACGCCCACACACAGTTTGAACTCCAGAGGTTTCTTAGAAAAATCATTGGCTAGTCTGAAATTTTGGCTTTGGAGACAAACATCAGGTGATTGAACGGTAAATAAGGCAGACAAAGAGAACTGGAAAGGGTTCATTGTGTCCATCCTGAATTCATCCCTGCCTCCTGCAGTCAGGATATTCCCAGGTACCTGCTGAAGATCAGCATTCAGACTTAGACGTTACCATGGATATCTGGAATGGCCATTGTGTTAATGTTTAAGAGCTTTAAAATTCTGAGTGGGTAACAATGAAAACGCTATTGCTGGTTCTTTTCCAATTTTTAGCTGAGATATATGTGTAAATATCTACCATTTATGTACATCAAACCATTACTGAGTAACTGAAGACCCCAAATTATTTACAAAATTAATTTGAATTTTAAAATAAGGTAATTTTAGCTTCATTCCCTTTTAATATTGTGCTTTTGTCAAGTGATAAAATAATGATTTTAACTGTCTGGCAAGCTCTGCTCTGGCACAGTGTGAAGATTTATTTAAGAATAGATGCAGGAACGAATATTCAAGCTGTGACTCTTGCCTAGTGCAGTAATATGTTCAGAGCAATGACTGCCATCCTGTAGAGCAGATAGAGGCCATGGATTTAACAATCCCATGGCTTATGCCATGTCCTCCCCTCTTAGAATAAACTCTTCACTTCAAGGAACAATCCATGCAATAAAGGAGATGCGTCTGGTCCAAGGAAGTTGATTTTCAGACACAGCATGTTGCAGGGACTGATTGCTGTGAAACCAGCATAGTCTGCAGAGACCCATGGGATGCTCCTCTCTGGCAACATAGCAGTGGAAAAGTCCCAAAGACAGCAGTGGGAAGGATGGGGAAGAGAATTCTGATGGAGCCCCAGTGACTGTAGTAATTTCCTGTGAAAAAGGCTACTCATAGTTGCACCTCAGCAGATCTGGAATCTAATTTCAGTATCCTTTGAGGAATCACTCATCTCCAGCCTTTCAAAGCCCAGGTCCTGGGTCAGAAGCTTGTGCTGTTGCTCTTTGTCATGGATTTTCTGTGCTCACAGCAGACTGCCATGTTATCCTGGCTTGTTTAGAGCTGCATCATGTGGATGGAATAAGTTGGATATCTCTGAAGAGCATTACACCACCTCAACAGACCTTTGACACGAATAGGGTTGCTCCCTCAGAATTGTTTTGTGGAGGAAAAATGTACTGAAGCTTTATTAAAAGGAAGAAAATTAGTATAAATAATACATGCTATCAAGACCTCAGGAAATGATTGAAGTCTCCAGTTAGGGAAGATAACATGACACTGTGCATAATGAGCAAGGGGCCACAGAAGCCACATGCTGGGTGAATCTGGAGGAAAAAACTTGTCAAGTTTCCTTGAAATTAGAAGGAATTATTGCTATGGGGCTATCAAAATGTTTTATTGCAATAAAAATCAAACTGTCACTGGGATCTTTATTTAATTTTAGTGTTATAATTACCTCGATATTGATAATATACAATATGTTTGCAAAATGAAATGTCATTTCAAATCCCTAAAACTCAAAATGTTCATGTAAAATGAAAATGGAATATTTTGACACTCTCAAAAAGCTTAACTTCTGTATTTTTTCCTCAGGAAAATCTAACAAAAATCAACACAATTGTACAATTTCATGATAACAGAATTTTCTGACATAAAGATGTTCTGCCAGAAAAAGAAGCATTTAAGCATCTTCACATTGACTGCCTGGGTAAAAAGATTACCTTAATTATTGATTCGTTGACTAAAGAAGTCATTCAAATGAATACTGCTATTCCTTTACTGTGATGGCAGTACTTAAATCCTGTATTTACAAACAGGGAGCCAGAGAAGAGGTTCCTCCAGCTGTGTCATTGATCTCCCACAATACCACTAGGAAACGCTGACAAAAAGAAAGTAAGGAGAGGGGGAAAAGACACCCTTCACTTACACTTCTCTATCCTTCTAGGCAATTAAAAGACCACAGATTTTCTAATTCTGGCCCTCAGGCTGTTGTGTTTTACAGTTACTTCCATATTAATTTTTCATGAATTGATGTAGTCCTTTTCATCCTATTAAAATCTTATTCAGTTCCCTCACTTTTTTTTTTTTTTTTTTTTTTTTTTTGTCCTACAGTATATTAAGGAATATCCCTTTTTCTTGTATTTCTCTCCTGCTTTCATTTGAGTTCCTTGATCATTTCACAAAATTAAGCAAGGGAAAATCAAACTACACAATTTTATCTGTTTTGGTCCCATGGTTCAGGCTTGACACTTAGAGCCTCCTGAGTGGATGGGGAGTTTGGCCATTGACTTTCATCTCTCTCTTTCTCCTACCTCTTTTTCTCATCAGAGTTAATCAGAACGATGGATGCTTCATGCTCATTAAATGTGCAGTTTTATGGATAGCTGTGCTTTGCAGTGCCACAGCATTAGCATCATCAGAGATTTTGGCAAATTTCCATTTCAATCTCTCATGCAAATAAATATTGACAATCTATTTCATTCAATTTATTAGTCATTACTCCCCCTCCCTACCTCTTTTATGACTGTTAAAATTATTCATTTTTAAGAAGCATTAGGGGAACAATTCATCATCAACGATTTGTCTGGTGTCCAGCCTCGCTGCTTGCAGAACAACTGACAACAGACCCAAATGTCCCCAGTGCTCCAGGCATTTGACTGGAGGGAACAGACAGCCTCCAACCATTGTCCCTACAAACTCCAATTCAACTGCACACTTAACATGTTTAAAATGAACCATATGCATCCTTATTCATCACAGACTTCTATATGATATTAAAATCCTTTAACAACATTGAGCCTCAGGCTCATTAGTTTTGGCTGGACAGACAAGTCACATAGTATTTTCCCATCTCTTGTTTGAATGAATATGCAAATATTTCCACGACTGATACATGCATAAGCAAACCCAAAAGTGGGTATTTGCAAATATACACACCACTTTGAAATTAGCTCTCTACAAACATCCCTGCCAGTAAAACCCAATTGTTAAAGTGTTTGCAGAGAGCTAACAGATGAGAGGATGGATATAGCTGGCCTGAACTCATTTAAATATTCAAGCAAATAGTTGCTGAAATTTTCCATTATTTGCCTAGTTTGATTTTAAAAACATTATGAAAGGTATAGATTTGGCACTTTTGTAAACTCTGAGGACAAACAGGGAGATTACAGGAATCTCTAAGGACCATTCTCTTCCTTAATGCTCACATTTCCTTGAGATGTCCTAGAAGATGATGCTATTGGATGACTGTCTAAAATGTCATTAAAACTTGATTCATACCCATTAGCTCTTCTCTTCCACTTGTAATTCATAGAATGCCTTGTTACACGTGGTAGGAGCCAGCAGTGGGTATGTTCTGCATCAAACCAGAAGTCTGGCAACGCTGGCAATCTACACATGAACATCTACTAGAACACTGTGGAGTCCTTCAGCAAAACATATGTGGTCTCTACATAACCAATGAAAAAAGTCTCCAGGCACTCAGGAGTTACTGTTGGATTTTGGCTGGAGCTCTGTAAAGCACAAGTCTGATCTCCATATCCCCACCACATGTTCTTGACCTCCATTCTGGGGAACATAGGAATACAAGGGAGAATATCTTTGCAGCCTTTGGTTGAGCTTTCTGTTGTCTCTGGTGGAAGGCTGCATGGTCTGGCAGAGCTGAAGAGTTCCCACATGTGGAATACTTAGCAGTGTTACAGTTCATTCACAAGGCTCATGTTCAAGCCCTGGAGCAGAGTGACTAGGGCTTCTGCTGGTCACAACCATGGCTCATTAGGGGAAGAACAAGCAGAAATTCGCATAGGAACTGCTTTTAACCATGCCTTGCACTAGAGTTACCAACTCTTCCCATACTGTAGATAGGCAGTGGAATAAAACCACAGTGGTTCTAAACAAATATATCTGGTCCAATAATTTCTGTGGACATTTTGTCTGTTATATTCAGGTGTTTCTAATTATCTTTCAGTAACTTCTTTGACTCTCTGTTGATAAACACATATCTCACCTCTATTTACTTCCCCCTTCTCCATAGCTTTTTTCCAATATCCAAAGTGAAGTAATTATTTATTAAATTATTTGGATGCATCACACTTCAGAGACACAGCTTCAGCTCCAAAGCAGCAACACTGAAATAAGAATAAATGAAAGCTCTAAAATAAATTAATTAACTAAATTCAGACTAATACCTTCACAGCCAAGAACATGAAGTGGCTTTGATTTCCAGGTCACATAATTTTCAAAGTAATTAGTGGCAATGCTTCTTAATATATCATCCAGACTGATTGCAGGAGGCAGAAAAGGTGCCTTGAGTAAGAGCATCTTCACAGGAGTTTAATGCTGTTTAACTAATATGCTTTCACTTCAAGCCTTCAGGTAATTCATCTTAACTTGCTTAGGTGCCTTTGTGCACAGTTTTTGGATTGGATACTCTTAGCTATTAGAGGATGGGTGATCTCCAGCTGAGAGGTACATACTTGTAGCACTGGTATGAACAGAAGGTATCTGTACTCAAAAAACTGATGCAAATCTGCTCTGAATTTATGGCTACATCAGATGCTCTGTGGCTCTGTTGCCTGGAGTGATCAGATGGGAATTATATTCTTTGGTGTACAAGTTGGCATTTAGCAGTTCCTTCCCTCGTGGCATGGGGAAGAGACAAGAGCTGGGGTATCTGCCAGCATGACACCAAATGGGGCTGGAAGGGCAGATGGTGCAGAGTCTTCTCACCTGTGTTGGATCCAATGGATCTCTAAATTCAGGATCCAAAACTGGATTTCTCTTTTGTCTGACCAGTTGCTAATTTTTTTTCCTCAAAAAAAGGAACTTTTCCTCCCTCATTTTTTTTTTTTTCTAAATTTATTCTATATTCTATTTCCCTATTTTTTTAAGTAAGTAAATTAACAAAGGGGAGCTCTAAACTCTGTGAAACTACTTCAATGGATTTGTGCTTACATTATCTGAAAGTAAATATTTTAATTGAGAACAAAGCAAAAAACACTGTACCCTATTTTTACCCTCCAAGTATCATTTATAAAAGTGACCAAGTCTTGTGTTTTTTCCTGATAGTCATGAAAATGTGGCCTCTATATTTTGCTGGGAGGAAAGAAGAAATTATTTTCAGACAACCATAAATCCAGTCAAGCATCCTTGAGTTGAAAGTCTGCTCATGATCATTAAAGAATTTGTACACTGCTTGGTGTGTGTGAAAGGAAGGAAAAAAGAAGAAATTAACCAGAGAGAGTGGAAAATTAAAAAAACAGGAAGACTTAATATAGAAAGGAAAAGAAAAAAGAAAGTGTATATTTTACAGAGAAAGCACCTTTTAGTGTCAGCCTGCAAGTCTCCTTTTAAGTAGGGTAACACATTTCTTCAATGACAAAAGGAAAAATTGAATATTCTTTGGAAGAAAAAAAAATCCTGGTTTAAATTACAAAGGAAAGGCCTATGAACTCAGTATTATTTTTTTGAACTCAAAATAAACAATTTGAGTGGTTATCAAATATATCCAGGTTCCTCTGGGTTTGCCCAATTCTAGTCCTCTTCTGGCCACTGCTGTACTTCTGCTTGCTTCTAAAATACATCAAAGATATGTCTGAGATAAAACACATCAAACAGCAGCAACCTCTGGAACCAGAGGAAATATAAGTGAGGAATGCAGAGAACAGCATGATAATCATGTTGAGTACAGAGGGATGAGACTTCTAAGGAACAGTGCCCAGTGGACCTCTTGGTTTACCATAATGATGATGCTGTCTATGCATCTGCCTTGTATTTTCTCCCTAGAAATGACTATAATTTATTTCTGTGAATCTCATCTGAAGCTGGTGGAAGTCACTGGTGTCCCATCCCTCACTAGCTCTTAGGAAATCTGCTTTTCCCAGACAGAGCACATTAGGCCCACATTAGTCAGGAGGATAATGGAGCTGTTACATTACTCCAGTGGTTTGCACTGTGAGAGGCTGTTTGGAAACAGCAAATGACTTGCTGATTTCTCTTGGTGCATCTAGCTAGCCTGTGGCTTCTCTTTGCAGTGGTAGAGGGGAGAGCTGGGGTGGACAATCCTTCAGGCTGCAGAGATCAGTCATACTAGTTTTTATATCTGAAGTGTTGGGGTCTGAATCCCAAGCCCTGAATTGCAGTTGACATATGGATGATTTTCACAACCAGGCAGATTTTTTTCTATAGTGAAAGAAACCTTCCTCTTGGTTTTTCCTCAGGGCCTGGGCAACCTTGGGTGAAAAGCAATTAGGAGGACAACCCCAGATGTCCCATCTTTGAAGTGAATTCCAATCCCAGGTGTCTCATCTTTGAAGTTAATTCAACAGTATAAGAGCTGGTTCTGCTGGTTGGGGGAATTTATTTATGGGTGGATGGGTTGTGTAGGGGTTTCTCTTGTTACCAGAGGGGTTCACTGCTGCAACTGGAGTTCCAGCAATGGTGGAGCAGGACTAGGAAATGGACAGAGCAAGGGTAATGTAACTGTAATGCATCTCTTTGGCAAGTACTATAGAGACTTTTGTTCTTCTTAGTGTTAACCATGTTATATTCTTCCTGTATTTGCTGGAGTTAGATGGTAAAGTCTGTGTGTGTTTTCTGCTGATGGCAATGTCCTTTGCTGGGCCAGGTAGCTGGCAAAACAATACCCCATTTAATTCAACCTTCCTGCTTGGAAGGAGGGAGAGAAGGAACTTTGTATTCTCTGTGAAAGGCAGAAGATAAGGATGGCAGCCACACTGCTCCAGTTTGAATGAAAGCAGAATGTGGGTAGGAATTCACTGTGAACTATCAAGCTTGGAGATCACCCAAGGCACTGTGTGGTTTTCTCTTTGGTCCTTTATCATTTGTGCATTGCTTTGGTGTCTGGCCACAGGAAGAATAGGGCAGAACCAGTAAGATAAAGCACAGAACACTTAATTTTTTCAGCCATATTATTTAGTCTGTCTCCTTGGGATGCCGGTATGATATTGTGTATTTATATGGCTTTTGTATAGTGAGGAGTTGCACCACCAAATGGAAGCTGTGACTGTTATGTGACCTGCAAACTACACATGTAATGGGATCTCTTCCAGCTCCTGCCAACCTGCAGGCTGGTGTGTGAACACCAGTTTCACACTGAAACCCCAATGTTTAGCAGCATATCTGCTTCTGCAACGATAGACCACACTGGCCATCTTTGACAGTTTGAGCTTGCTGAGATGAGGAGGAGTAAGGCTAAATCAGAACCAGTAGTCACTATGAAACAGATTGAAAAGCACAGAGCATGTGTCTGCCTTTGGAAGAACAAATAGGGCTGCAGTGCTGAGACAGGTATCGGAAGGGGACATGTAAAGACCTGTTACTTTCTGTCCCCTTTTCCATGTAAATAAAAACACTGTAGAACAGCAGGACTCTCATTGTGTTTGTAGTCACAGAATGAACACTGTCAATATCTAAAGATATGATGCTTTCACCATTATCTCACCTGTTGCCCAACCTCAAATCCTGAGGTAAGGACCACAATTGCCAGAGTGCACACCCAAGTTCTCTCAAAGCAAATTAAGTCTTGGTTTTATGATGACAATGTATGTGCAAAAATCATATCTGATTTTATTGTCTCAGTTTTCACTTAAAATGTGATGAAATAATTCAAAGAAAGTTTCCTTTTAAATGAAGTTCCCACATCTCATTCCTTTCCCAATTTTTGTGCCAATAGCTCTTTTCCCAGAACTATTTTGTCCCAGATTGGAAGGAAATGTAATGCCAGTCCGAAGATTTTTCTTTTGCTGAGGTAGAAATGTCTTTTTCCAGTCACCTTCATCAGTACACAGTACCAGAACAGTGCAGCTGTTTTGGAGGTGCTGGCTCATGTGAAGTAGCCACCCTTTACCTGAGAAGAGGAGAAACTGGGGAGGATGGCATTCCTTTCCCAGTTAGCTCCTCCTCGTGTTACCAATAATAATTCTTGGCCACACAGTAAGATACTTGTGTAGTAAAAGCTGGAGGGGGGAAAAAAGTGTATTCCAAGGTAGGTCAGTCAAACAGCAGCATTTCAGATGTGACTGATGGGCTAAAATCTGTCATTTACCAAGCAGAAAGGAAGAGCCGTGAGTAAAAAAAACTGAGATCTCTTGAAAATGTTCATTACTGTCAGGTCTGTAGATCTTGTATCTCTCCTTTAGCCTCCAGCAAGAGGCAGAGAAGGGTAGTTTGACAAGTAAAAGAAGAGTGTTCAAGCAATATCGACTGGCTGAATGTGCAACATGCTATTCTCAAGTCATAGACTCAGAGTTCTACAGAATTCTGGTTCTGACTTTTTATTTCTTACTTTTAATAAGCTCTTAATGAAAGGTACAAAATGTGGGAGATGCTGTGATGGATCTCCTATAGCATTTTTCTTCTTTACAAAACACTTTTTTTCCACCCCAAATTTAAATTACTTTACTCTGAGAGGAGTGCAAAAAATTGTAGAAAAATATATTTATGCTCTAGACTTCAATGTACTAGGACACAATTTGCTGTCATCAAGGACTGTGCTTTCCTGGAGAGATTTCAGGCTTCTCTTCAGTCCTCGACTTTGCTAGGTAAGGACAATTCTCTGGCTGAGTGGGCTCTGTTCAGCACATAGACACTACAATATTCTGAATAGCTGAATGGAAATAAAGTAAAAAGGACCAGTGTTTTCCACAGCTGCCCAAGATCCATTTCTTTTTTCTTTTTATGCTCAAACCTGTGAATGGCTGTTCAGAGTGATGTAGGATTGATGCACAGATTTGTATCTCTTTACAAAAACAATTTGACAGGCTGTATGTCAGCAGCATTGTGGATGCACTGAGGTTTTCCCTTTTGCCACATGCTCTTCAATTCCTGTAAAGTGGACACCAAAGTTGTTCCGAGTCATCAAGTAAAAAAACCAGGAAGTCTGAGAAGTGATGGACACAGTAGGATGAAGCACTCAACCAGGGCTTACAACACAGGAAAGTTTTGGACATAGGAAGAGCTCTGATCCCTTTAACAGATCCTGGACAAAGATCATGAAGTGGACATTACAGCCCAGGTTTCAGTTCAGTGGGCTACACTGGATCCTTGGGCCATATAAACATCCCATTGCATCTAATTAGCCCACTGGTTTAGAAGCAAACTCTTCCCCCATCCCACTGCAAGCAGGATCCTTCTGGCAGATGAAGAAAGTTCCTTTCTGTTGTTCACTGACGAAACTCTGTGCTGCAAAGCTCATTATAGAAAAGGTCTTCTGCTGACCAAAGAGAACAATAGCAGCTAAACTATGCTGCTAATTAATTTTCCATGGCCAGATAAGCTCCCAACCCCTATCTGAGTCCCTTTGTCCCTTAGGCTGTAACATCTATGCACACCCAGGAATTTTCAGCCTGTAGAGCCATGATAAATAGAGGCAGGTAATGGCAGTGCAGATAAACTGCTTTACTGGAAGTCTGCTCTCTATTAGCTGCAGGATGACTCCCAGTGAACCCTAGGTTTAATGGCAAATATCGTTTTTTCAGCAGCTGTTTCTCCAAACAACTCAAGTACATGCACCCTGAACTGAATTTCTGGCTTTGTCCTACCTGTGAATAAGCCTCTGAATTACATTTGAAAATGAATTAACCATCATGGGCTTTGACTGCTGCTGTTGGGGAACAAACTCTGAAATGCTTGAACATTGTCATCATTTCTGCTACGGGTAAAAAATGGGAGCCAGAGCCAAAGGCTTCAGATAACTTTCAATACTTGTAAACATTTCCAAAGCTTAGCTGCTCAAGCTTTAGGATTCAGGGAAGCTTTAATGTGTATGGAGGAACCTGAATTTTAATTTAGTAATCATAGCTGGAGCCAGTGAGCCAGCTTAGAGCAGCTCAGAACTTCCTATTGTAAGTTCTGCTATCAGCTATTTACAAATTGGAAAAGTTTGGAGAATTTGAATTGCAGGCTTTTTGAATTTGTTTGGTCTTTCTAGAAAAATATATGTTTAAGTTGGTGTAAAACTCAGTCTGAGAATGAGATAAGATAAAAAACATTGAATATGTAAGAAAATCAGGAATTTTTTTTAACAAAAGCAAGGACTTGACATGTACCAGGGATAAGGGAAGAGGGAGGAGTCATTTCCCTGCCATTATTCCTAAAAAAAAAAGAATAGAAACAACAAAACAGAAACACAAAATGTGAACCTCAGGGTAAAAAGAAAATCTATTAACAGAACTGCTAGAGTCTGGCAACTAAATTTGCTGAAGGGTCTGTCCCAGCCTGCCAGTCATGTTCTTTGGAGTTGATAAGGACTCAGGAGATTATTCCCTTTACCCAGGATGCCATGGGCAAAACAGCCTCAATTTGGTGAATTTTTACTTCAATTATTCTATTGCAAATCACCACAAAGTTCTGCTTGGTGTTTTGTATATTGAGAAAAAGAAAGCACAATTTTTAAAACACTTAAACACCTTTCCTCCCCCAGCCTCAAATTAACTTAAATGCCTGCTCTCCTTCCTTCCCAGTCTGAATTTTGTGTTTTCACCCCAGGTTACGCTCAGTCTGTCTGAAACTTTTGGTGAGGCAATGAGTGGTGAATCAAGGTGGTGCATAAAGGTGATTCTTGCTGTCCCTGCTCTGTCATGGTTCATCTATGGCCACAGAGTTGGCGTGGGTTGTCCATGGCCATGTTCTTTTGGGTGTCCCAGCCTCAGCACAGGCTGCCCATGTCCATGGTTGCTTCAGGGTTGTAACTTTGAATACGGAGCACTGCCACAAGCTTCTCCATGAACTGGTGCCTGTGCAGATGGAGCCATCAGCAATGCGAAACAACACTGACAAGAGCAGTCAGCCAAAGGAATGGGGAGGCACTCTGCATTATCACCATTGCTGGAGCTGGATGCCTGCTCCAGAAGGGGCCAAGACCTGGAATGTGCTTGATTTAACAGGTGAAGTACCATTTCTGGGAGAGTAAAGAGGTTCCTTAGTCTCCAGGTGCATAGGGGCTGAACAGTGTTTCCCATGTTTCAGTTGCATTGTGGCCTGGGCACTGGGAGCAGAAGAAAGGGACTCTGACCTCCAGTACCTGCAGTTCAAAGGCTGCAGTTTGCCCATGGTAAAAGCCTAAGCTGTCTGGAAAGCCCTGTCATCACTCTGCACTGCTGGCATACACAGAGGTTGGTGGCCTATTGCCATTGCTTATTCTGTGATCTGCTTTAACAGAGCAGAGAAAAAGCCCATGATGCTTGTAGGATTTACTGCATGCTGGATTTTCAACAGGTGGAGAGAAAGACACAGGGTCTTTTTTTTCTCCTTTTTTTATAACTCATGTGCAATGAAAATGTATTGGATCTTTATGTGATTTCAGAGGTGGGACTTATTTCCTCCTTGGCTTTAAACGGGCTGCTGTCTGCTTTGATTCTTGTTTCTAAACAGTCATAATTCCTGATGTGGAGAAGACTCAGAGCCTGTCACGCACACTTTCTTTGCCACCTGCACAGCCTCCAAGCAGAAGTGAAGCCAGAGAAACAAAGCAGTAAGAAACAGAGGTTTTCCTTTCTGGCACTGGGTTATATCAAGACTCCACACTCCAGTAAACCATAATAATTCTGGAAAGAAGCTACCACCACACAGCCCATTTTAAAAGTGACAATTCTAACTGAAAGTTCCTAGCAGTGCTGATTTGCATCTCATCTTAAACCCTGACAGCACCACCTGTTTGGGGGAACCCTACCAAATACAGTGCATGTGCAATGGGACAGGACAGGCTGTACATCTGTGGGTGAGTCTTTCAGGGATTTTACAAGACTCAGCACCGTGTTCTTTTAACTGCCTGAGAGATGTTAATTCTGCAGTGCCTGGTGCAGTGTCTTCCCACTACTATAAAATGCAATTTACAAACAAAAATACAAGAAAAGGGATTTTAGATGCTCTAGGCACTATCCAAGGCCAATTAGAGAGCACCATTACATTCTGTGATTGTCTGGTCTACAGCTGTGAGTATAGTTTATAATAATTCACTGTATGTTGTTAGAAAGTAATTCCTCACACATCTGCTTTTCCCAGGCCTTTACTGGCCTGTAGAAGATGTAATTAAGCAGAATTCCTGCCTATTGTCTTCTTACACATGACCTTTCTGTTCTAGTGCTGCTCTTCTTTGAAGCAAGCAGTATAGAGAACCTTAAAACCAGAACTTGTCTTTGAGAAAGGCTGTGCAGTCTGCAAAGCTTCCTGCTTTTGTCTTACTCCATCCCCTGTCTGTACATGTCCCTTCTCACCACGGCTCATCACATGTCTCCAGCCCCAGGCTCTGAGTGGAGTGGTTGCTGTGAGTCAGGCTTTAACAAAACTCCACTACTAGGAAAAGAGGGTGGGGATGGAGAGGCTCCTGGGAGTCAGTAATGGCATGCAAAGCCTTTCATCTCTAGGTTTCTAGACCAAATTAGCTGTAGTGACCCAAAGTCCTTTGAAATGAAACGTGTCTCTTATTTATTACAAATTAAAATAGAAAAGAAGACAATTTGACCTGATTTTTTTCAAAGGGGTAAGTGTGTGTATCCCCTTTTGGGAGTTCCTCTGAAAATCAACAGCTTGTCTATGAATAAGAGGCAGCTCTCCTCCCCAGCTGCCTTTGAAGGTCCCCAGACAGTCCCATCATCAGCCAGGACATCCCTCCCAAAGAAATGAAACATGTCTCTTTTTTATTTTAATTTGTAATAAATAAGAAGACAATTTGACCTGATTTTTTTTCAAAGGGGTAAGTGTGTGTATCCCCTTTTGGGAGTTCCTCTGAAAATCAACAGCTTGTCTATGAATAAGAGGCAGCTCTCCTCCCCAGCTGCCTTTGAAGGTCCCCAGACAGTCCCATCCTCAGCCAGGACATCCCTCCCAAAGCACCAGGAGAGGGGGAATGCCCTGGCCCCAACCAGCCACCTCTGTCCTCACCTCCTTCACTGCCCCCCTGACTCTCTCAAAGGAGGTATTTCCATCGACTGACTGACTTCAGGAGTGTTTACAGCAGATAGATTTGTAATATCTTGTCATCTAAGCAGGTTTATCAAGTGTCATACGGCAAATATGAACAGGCAGTTTTCTCCCTGCTAGAACAAGTGTGGAAGTCACTTTGAAGTATATCATTTAAATAGCTGTTCATTGGCAGCAATACTCCAATTTTATTCAGCTGTTAAAAAAAAAAGTTATCATTCAGTGACATCTGTTTATAACAGCGTGGGACAGTCCTGACAGAAGTGCTATGTTGTAACTTCAGCCATTTACCTCTTCACCATTTTTCTTTTCAGTGTCAACAACTTTTTTTTTTACTTCTTGTAGGCTGCTGTCTTAGGATATCTTCTTGTGAACTAGAGAAAAACCTGATTTGGTCTTCAGGCTATGTTAAATATCTAGAATTATGGAATATATGGACAAGCTATGTGAAAGAATTCTAAATATTTTTCCCCCAGAGGCAGATTGACAGGATTTCCTTTCCACCTGTCCTACAGCAAGAAAGATTCATTATCTCAGCAGTTCTGCTGTTGATAATCAACAGGAAATATCACCACCGTTTTAAAGGAGCATGACAATAGTAGGACATCTGGTATTAACAGAAGCTGTTAACCATATTCAAAATCTAACTATAGCATGACAGCGAGGAACTTATGTAAGATTTCTTGTCGCTTTGAGTTGCAAGTTTGGTAGGATATTTACTTCCACAATCCTGGCACACATGCATGTGGAGGGGGGGGGTGTCTCTAAGATTTACACGTACTCTCTGCCAATCTTCACATTAACTGACCTCAAGCTATTCCCTTGCTTTATCCCTGATCCTATGTGCCTAGGGGTGTGGTCATGCTGCTTCTCTGCTTTTTTTGGATGCTGCGTGTCAGCCATACAAACACCCCTAAATTCACCAAAGACTCAGCAGAGGTTGCCATGCCATGTCCCCTGCAGCCCTGTGGAAGACACATCTCCTGCCAGCAGCCCAGCAATGCTTTGCCATTAGTGTGACAGCAGATTTGCAGTGGCCAGAATGATCGTGTCTGTTGGCCATGGTGAGCAAAAGATCTGTGTCCACCAGGAATCTGCAAGGCAGTGAAGTAACAGCCCAGGAGAGCACAGTGAAGAATAACCAAGTGTGGGGTAAAGTGAGTTCAGCTGTCAGAATATGTACTAACAGTACAAGGCGGTACTTTAAATTCTAAGGATCTTGAGCTGTCTGTGTATTTATAAAGGAAGAATAATTATTTAATATTTCTACTATGAATGCATTTGTACCAAAATTGGAATGGGCTGTGAATGTTTTGGGGGGATAGACTAATGGTATTAGAAGGACCAACAGGGCCAAATTATCTTCTGGGCTATATTTGTGCAGTATTAATGATTTCTATAATTAAAGGCATAGGATGAGCCTATGTCTTTCAAGTATTTAGGTACAAATCCTCCTCTTCTCACCCACGCAATTAGTTCTACTTAAGGCTGTGAGGAGAGGCAAATGGGCAATCTTGGAAATGAAGAGAACTGCACTAGAAATGAAGAGGCATAGAGAAGGAGACCTCGGATCCCATTATCTGAACTCATTTTATTAAGGGCATATTTGTACTGTATTTGTAATTCCCTCAGAATTGCCTACCCATTGCTGAGGAATGTCTGCAGAGCAATTATGTTATTGCAGATGCTAATGTGACCGTGGGGATGGAGGGGACCAGAAATTGTGCAGTTGTGAAGAGAAAATCTCAGATTTTAACGATGGTTAACGAACACTGAAGCTTGGCATGGCACCTTTGTGCTTCCACCTTTCTTATCAGGGAGGCTTGTTCCATGTGGAGCTGGAAAATCAGTGGGGCTATATGTTTGCCTGCTGGTGAGCTATAATGTTAAAGCTGTTAACAAATGTGTTTCTCTACATATTTAAATTAAGCCTAATACTTCATTGCTCTGTCTGTGCCAGGTCTTTTTTTTTTGCTGGATCTCAGTTGAGGTTGAGACAAAGGAGACTTGAGGTATTTATGAGTTTCTCCCTCCCAAGGCTCTGACAATTAAAAATGAGTTGTCACTGGCCCATGCCCCATGAAAGCTGAGAATTTCAATCGATATTTCTGCCCCATTTCACTGCAGAGAGTGGGATGTAATTATTACAAATGTCATGGTAACAAACTTAGTAGTTTTCACAGTGACAGTTGCCACTGCAGAAATAGCACAACACAGAACAAAAATTACCTGTCAAGCATCTCATTATGTTCATCCAAATCCTGCTTGTTCAATTCACCATTGGGCTGCACCTGACACAACACTTCCAAATGTTCTTATAGATTACCCGTGTCTATCTGTCTCAGAGCATAGACACCCTCCCACAGCCCACCTGAGCAGCTGGCACCAGGGCTGACAAGGTCTAGAGGGATTTCAGTGCTTCCATGGAAAATGTCTTACATCCAGTGCAAGCTCATATTCTTGATATAGGGTCTGGAGAGAATAAGGACCTTGAAGAGCTACTAGGGTTGAGCAGGGCAGTGCGTGGAGGTGGCTGAGAGGAGATGCATTGAATCCTGCCTTTCTTTGGAGCTGAAGTGTCTTGGGTTATGACCTGCTCTTCACCATGCAGGAGATGTGACTGTTCTGCTAAAATTGTAACCCAAGAGTCGGTGTGTTTATTCAGAAAGCAGGGAATTTGGGTTAAATGTGCCTGCTTCCCATGATCTAGTGCTTTTCAGAGCCCTTGGAAGTATCCCAGATTTGTTCCAGGCAGGTGAGCAGACAGTCACTCTCCTGGTGAAGTTGAGTTGTTGTGCAAAGCAGAATTCAGGACCAGAATTCATTAGACCAGAGAGACTAAGACAGCTTAACACATTTGAGTAATTTAAGACCACAGTGAGGTGACCTTGGATGATGGGGTCTCACAGGGATGGTCAAGTGTGTACTGAGGTGCCTTAAACTGCTGGAGGGGCAGTGGCATTGAACTTAGCAGTGACAAAATGTGGCTGGCACGTGGTGTTCCCTGACTGACACTGCTTGCCACAGCTGCCTGCCAAAAGAGCTAGCCTGGGAGGAGAAAACATCCCCCAGGGCTAACCTCATTTTCTCTTCTTTGTGTTTTTGGTCCTAATGCAGAAAGTAACTTTTCTCCACCATTTGTACTTTAAGTTCATGAGATGATTCATTCTGTTCTTTTTACTTCAAAATAACCCAATAAATACATTACTGAATAGGCCTTTTATCTGATAATGGAGAGGATTCTGATTAGATCACAAAATGCAAACAAAACATTGCTCGCATCATTTAGTGCTTCTCCTGAAGGGAAGGGTCTGGTGTACACAAATGCCAGGATATTAAGCAATCTTTTTTCCAGACCATAACTCACAAGGGGGAGTCATATGTCTACTCTTTGGATCTTATGCAGTAAGTTGCCTAATACTCTGGGCTTTAGCACCTTAAGCAAAACACTGCTGAATAATATTTTCTGTCATTTATAACTCATAAAACAAGGAGGGTGGAAGAAGCAACAAAGTTAGCTAAGGTAACAGCTGCAAATTCACAAGGACAATCTCCATTGGAAAGAAAAAAACACAACAACAACAAAAAAAAGTAATGCCTTTAATTGGTTCTGTCAGGAAGACACCTATTTAAGAAAAAGAATTTCAAAATGGGCAAGTGTTTGAGTTTGAGCCAAACCATCACTGATTTAAACTTTTTTTTTTTTTTTTCCCCTCTAGTACAAGAAAACTAAGCCAAATAAACTAGAGAAGACCTTTCACCAGTTCAAAACTTTCAATCCTTTCCATGTCCCATTTTCACTAGGCAGACAGGTTAGGCAAATACAGCCTAATTTTTTCATTCATTAGCAAGAAAGTTTAATTCATGAGCAAGAAAGTCCCTGCCACTTTCCAGAATGTCATGGAGACTTGAGGTTGATAGCTGCTATGTGTAACAGGCTAGTATCCTTCAGTATACATTTATACCATATATGAGAATTTTGCTCAAGATATGGTTCAAGCAGCTAAGAATGAACAAAGGAACAATCTACAAACAGCTATTGATTTCCCCAAGGGGTATTTGCAATAGGAAATCAGTTGGCAGCATGCAGAATTAGGGCTTTAATTACTCCTAAACCAAAACAAGGTGGAACTATATTTTTATACTTTCACAGTGCTGTTTACTATTGGAGAATTACTAGGATGGGTGCCTATATATTGATGTAGTAGATTCTATTGGTCTGAGCTGCCAGGGGACTGACCATACCTTGAGAAAGAGCATTTAAGAACCAGATGTGTTTAACTTCTATTTTTTAGTTGCTGACTAAATATTTTGCCAAGGCTGAACCTGAAAAGAGCAAAATTCTATCCACTCAGAGAGGCTTTTCTGCTTCATAGTTTTAAAAAGAGGAATGTGTTTTCATTTGCCTAACACTTCTTTTAGCATTTTTATGGACATCTGGAGGTGTGTGTTTCTCCCTGTTTTTCACCTCTTGTCTCCATCTCTCCTTTTTTTTTTTTTTTATTTAACTAACAGGGACTGAAAGGAGAAACCACAAAAATGGGAAGGGCTTTTTAGTTTACTATTTGGGTCCTTCTCTCTAAAGAAAATAATAAAATTTTGCAAATTAAACCCCCAAATTATTATAATAATAAATCTTTGTTTTCCCCAAATTACCATGAGTCTTTTTGACTGTGTTTTGCCTGCCAGGCTAATTCTATTGCAGCTAAAGTATACATCTTGGTTTGGGGCAGGCTGCTCAGTAGATGAAAAATAATTTTAATAAATAGAAGAAACTACTGGCGGAGGAAAACAATCTTTCTGATTTTAACCTGCTACAAAACAATTTTCAGCCTTTGACCTTTCAGATCAGGAAACTCTGAGAAGCAGACAAAACTAGTTTGTTTTCAGCTTTCTCCATCATTTCTACCCAATCTCTTATCCACCCACAAGTTCACCCACTCCATTGCTAATTAAAACAGAAGTCAGTATCTTTGTCTCTTAGCTGAGTCTCTGTGCAGCCAACAGGCTCCTTGTTCCCCTGAAGCTGGAACACTTCCTTGTATGCACAGAGATGGGAAAAGGGAATTATTATGAAATGTTGAATTGCTAAAGCAAGGAAGGAGAACACTTTGCCTGAGCTCAGCAGAAAGAGCAAGTGAAGACTAATGAGTCTGAGGGGGCTTTAGTCACCTTCTTGTGTGCTACCAACGTGGGGTGTGTGCTCTTAGAAAAAGAAGGTGGTAACAACCATGGAACGGTGTGTTCTCGCTGCCATGGCCCCTAGAAATCCAAATTTTTCCACAAATATGAAATCCAAGTTGTAATAATTGAAGTGTCGCTGGACTGAGTTAGTATGAAAAGAATGTGGAAAAGCAGAGGGTGTGGGAGCTGGATGAATTTGAATCTGAACTTGAACTTTGATTTTTTGAACTTGAAATTTGAATTTGAACTTGATCTTTGAAACTGGAGAATGTAAAATCACTTTTTTTAGTGGATAAGTTAAGGTCTTATCTCCATGTCCTCAGAGACCTGTATTGGCTGAAGTTGCTCGTGGCTTCAGGGCTTTGTCCTCTGAAAAAGGAAACCTCTGAATGAGGTTTCAATGGCATGGCAGGAATAAAAGGTTTACGAACAAAACAGGAGAGCCAACATTTTTTCAGATGCTTGTGGCTTTGACCTCAGAGAGAAGAATATCCATAGTCACAATCCAACTGGCAGATCTGTGCTCCTCCCCCTGTCCTGAAGTCTTTTTCTGGGACATCTAGGCCAGGCTCCCACTGTCATGAGATTCAGAAGTAGGTTTACAAAGCTCAAAATTATCCCAGGAGGAAGCTCCTTTCTCTTTCATCCTTATAAAAGCTCTGTGGTGTCCCTCTGATTGCTTTGCAGAAGACCCAGCCCCTAAAGCCTTCCATTGGAGCAGAGGCAGGCATTTCTGCCACCTTACTGTCCTCTTGTGTTTGGAGAAAGCTTTGAATAGAAGCCACTTGTGAAGCATGTTTGGTAATAGGATGTGTCTCTGCTGCTTTGTAGTACGTGTTCTAGAAAAGGCTTTGCTATGGCATTTAATCAATTGTTTCAGCTGTTTATTACCTTGTATATCACAATGCAATGGAGATAGTTGCTTAAGTTACCTTTATTGAATCTGAAGTAAATACACAGGATCCACTTAGACTCCTCTTGAGCGGATATGCTTTGAATGTGCTGAACCAAAACAGAGACAGTGAATCTCTGCCCAACAACAGAACTTATCTGTGTGCAAAATCAAGCAATTTGCTGTGTGCTTTGAATAACCTGCACCGCTGCCTTCGAGTGCACTGTGAGCTGCACAAGCTTATCCCAGCAGAGAAAAAGTCTTTGCCTTTGCTGTTCATTCTTAGATGACTGCTCTAAAGACAATGCTGGGGACCCTGACTTCATCCTACCACAGTGACTGCAAAGAGTAAACAAAAATGGATGTCCTAGAGCTCTTGGAAAATGGTTGGAGAAGTCCCAGCAGAAAGGATTGAGCTCCAGCATCAGCAGCCTCACAGGAGAGTGGAGGGACCAGGAAGGCCATATATTTCCTTGGCTCCATTGATTTAGCCTCAATTTGTCTTGGTCATATTTGACAGACAGATGGCCTGTGGCAAATTAATAATGGAGGCGTCACTATGCATCTTAACAAAAGACAGGATTGGAAAAGGCAAAAGGTACAGGATATTCCCAGATGCAAACCTTGCTGAGAGCTCAGTTCACCTCCTGAGTTGCCTTGACTGGTTGCTTACCCTCACAGGATGGAAGCAGCCACTTGGAGAGAGAGGCTTTTTCCCCAGACACAGCTCCTGGCATCCCTTCAAGTCTGTCCCCAGCTCTAACTAAAATCTGATTCCTCACAGGCAAACACACAAAATCAGGAGTTGACAACCCTTCAGACAGAGATGTGGCATCAGACTGCAGGGACACAGGAGTCAAGTAGTGCATCCAGTCCTTGCTGAAGTTTCTGTAAAGCTGGGTAGTAAGGATATAGTAGATATTCTGCCTTCAGCTGTGTCTTGAGCTAGGACTAGAATGCTCAGTTTTCAGAATTTATTCTCCCCAGCAAATTTTTGTCCATATACCTTACGTGCCCTGACGTAGAGTTGCCTGACACCCTGCCCCAACCCCTGTGCTCTCAAGAAACCAGACCTAAGCCATCTCCGTGGTGATCAACCAGTGGGATTCCCACTACCCACAAGAAACAAGTTGAATATCCTCCAAACTATTTTAGGTTCCCAGCAGCGACTATGCAGATGAAGTGCAAGCCTGGAGAAATTTTGTGAATTAATCTGTTCCAGGCAGTGAGCAGAAGACATGGGCTGCTCTCCCCTGCTGCTGCCAAAGCCTCTGAAGGCAGCATAGGGAGCAGAGTGGTTCTGCTGTCGGCCGCCCAGCCTCTCCCCAGCAGCTCCACAGAGAGCTCCTGTCATACTTAGTGGAGCATCTAATGTTTCCCAGCCAGCCAGTAAGGCACTGGAGACAGAAATTCTGAGACGCCTCAGACTCTGGGGAACACTAGTCAGCAAGCTGCTGTCCAACAAGCGGCAGTAATGGGAAATAAATCACACAAGCCCAGCTTTTTCCAGCAGAGGCTTACTAGTCAAAAGGAAGGACACATCCAGGCAATGAGGCGTGGTGTAGCTAAACGGTTGGCTCAACATGGGTGTGAGTAAATACAGTAAATCAAGCCCTGCTTGCCCTCAGAGTGAAGACTTGGCCGAGTTCTTAAGAGGTGAGAGCACAAGCCCTGTGGGCAGAAGCAGGGAAATTGATTTCCTTTTCACTGTTTAAATTAGAGAAGATGGCATCTGCCTAATCCACTCTCACACTACTGGGGTCATGATTTTAAATGACAGATAGGAACTTTTTGGACTCAGCATCCTGCTAGTTACCATTTATTTTTCTGAAACAAAAGCTTCTGCTCCCATATTGTTTCTGTTCAAAACTCAGGTCGTGGAAGCTATAGCCCTGCAAAGATACAGGACCAGGGGGTATGCAGCAAGGTACCATATTTTTCTTTCAGGGCTCAGCCTCAAAAAAGCCTGCCTGTATTCTGATAGATTTTAGCACACACTAAACCCTGGTCAAAGAGTGACATAATCCTACTCTTGCACGTCCCCCTCCCATGCAAACACCATGTTGCACACTTTCCAATAACAGTGAAGGTCTGATGAGAGGAGCATATTCCCAACTCTCCCCAGTTTTCCTCCTTGAGAAGCATTTGTCAGGTTGATTGTTCTGGTCATCCATCTTTGGCATATCATTAATCAGTCATTACAGTACAGTCAGAAACAGCAGGGCACAAGGGCATTAAGCAAAGATGGATTTTAATTTTTCATGTTTATCATGTTCATAGTTCTCCGTGGCAGCAGGATGATTTCTTCCTGTTCATAAAAGACAATTGGGAAAATTAGTTGGTTTCAGTTTAAGGTAATGATCCAATTTAATGGAGATCAAAGCAAGTAGTGAGGCAAATGCAGAATGGTCAAATTAAGTTACTTTATTAATGCACAATGCACTTTTCCATCTTGGAGCAGAATGACTGACTATCCATTAGGTTTACTGAGCTGCAATTTGCAATTATCAGCAATAGCCTCCTCTCTATAGGCAAGTAAAGTTCTGGATCATGTTCCTACTTCCAGAGAGCAGCCGTTTCCACCTTTTAAAATCCTATGCAATGTAGGAGTGCAAGATAGTGGCCAATTAGAGGAAGGGCCTCTTCTATACCTCTGCCTTTTTCTGATTGATGCATCATAATATAATGAGAAAATATGCATGTGCTAATGATCTTCACTGTCATGCTGATGGATAATCTGATGACTGGTACTACTCTCAAGTTCAGAGAAAACAGGAGGGGAAAAAAAGATGTATTTCTCATCCTTTTTTGTGATTTGTTGATCAGTCAATAACCTCTCCCCATAAGACGTTACCAGCAAAACCAGCAGTAGCCAGTCTGTAAACAAAATGATCGATGGAGGAGGTGGAGAATTTTGCAAGCTTTAACTGATATCTGACAGGTGAGAAGTACCTAGATTCAGATTAGTGCCTTATCTGCATACATTTTCTTGTTACCTTTCTAGACAATTCTATAATCATTAAATTCTCAGATGACAATTATGTCACATTATTCATTTTTTCCCCCTCCTTTGATCTTCATAAAGGTAGGAGAACAGGATCTTTATGTAGTATTCATCTGTTCCTGTTCTTTATTCCCCACTCAGACTGATAAACCTACAGCTGTCTGAAACGTGCTGCAGTATTTTTGTTTCAGCATAGGCTCCATGAATTTTATCCTGCCTAGTGGTTTGTATATGTGTGCATATGCCTGTTCATTTCTTTGCTTTTCCTTCCTTAATGACTTTTGATCTTGCTGTCCAATTTTAAGCAAATTTGACAGCTGGGAAAATTCTTAAATATATCAAGTTCTTACAAGTCTTTTGAAAGTAGGTTGTCAGAGAGAGTAAAGCGAAACTGTTAGCCAAGAGAAGCTGCTGTTTCAACTCCTACTAGACATCAAACAATCTACAAGAAACAACAATGTAAGAAAAAGTTTAATTTGGCATTTACATCCTGTTAGACATCAGAGAATCTAGAAGACACATGCCCATAACAAACCAGGCTTCCTGCATTGCTTCAATTAGGTTATGTAGCTCTTATAATTCATCCTTAAATAAAGAAGTATTGCTTCTGCTGACCAAGGATGGTCTGGTAGAAAACTGAACAAAAAAAAAACTAGCTTAAAGGGCAAGAGCAGAGGGCACAAAGAAGGAAAACAGATAATTTCTGGGAGCTTCATGCAGCCATTGGTGCACACTGCATGGGCTGTAAGGGCAATGGTAGACAGACTGTTTTGGGGGTTTGCTAAAAAATGTCTAAAATATTCAATTTCTTTGCTACCTGTACTCCTGCAAATAGCTGGGCACATCTAAAGCTTGTCATTACTTATTCTCTATTTTACCTATGTATAGTACACACAGACTTACACTAAAAACAGTTTGACTTATTGTGAATTTTTTTTTTGCTTGAATTTGCCATTTTTTTAACATTTTAAATTACTCCTTTGCACATGTGCAGGCATACATGTGAATTCACATGTGTCCTTCTAGAGACATAAACACACTCTTTCTGTATGAAATTAGGAGTGCAAATACCTATGTAATCTTCCAGCAGATAATTTGTACATTCCTTTTAGAAGAGGCATCAGGTAAAAATTAAAAGTATTAGGTTTGCTACTAAATATCAAGCTACAGGCCAAAGATTGCCAAGTATTACAGTCTGTTTAACTTGATTTTCCATGCTTGATAACCATGTTATTCGTTCCATTTGACATCAGGAATGCTATTTACATTTAGTCAAACAGTGTGAAAGTTACTAAATTTGCTGCACATCTCAAAACTGTGCATAGCTTTTCCCCACACACAACTTTCCATCTCAGTGACTCTGTTATCAGAGCAATTACTGGTTTTATCTGCACCGAGGAGCTGTCAGAAGCAGAGTCCCGATACGCAATCTATTTACTCTGCCTGATAAAGTGACTGATGTCCCTATCATGGGGACTTGGTATTTCCTCTGGGCAGTGCAATTTGGGAAAGATTTGAGTTCCTTGCTTATGCTAGAGCTTCTCCTCTGCCATGCTTCATTACTTTCTTGCCAGAGTCACTGGGAAAGATCTCTGCACTACCTTCTTTGAGAGCTCTGTCTGTCTTGATCAGCATGATGTAAGTCATATGTAGGACACTGATGACAGCTGTGAAACCAAAATAAAGACCTATTCAGAGAGTGGGATTTCACTCAGATGGTAAGAGTAGGTACTACAGATAATTGAAAATGCTCTAGTACTTCCATTTACAAAGATACACATGCCATATCCTAAGAGTATACATCAGTAAACACACCTGATGAATAGTAAGGATTCAATGGAATGTTTGTGTGGTGCAAGTATATCTCTTCCAGGAAGACATTTTGACAGTTTAAGTGACCACTTTGCCCTCTCAAAGCAGACAAACTGCAAGATGTGAGGGGATGATGAAGAACTCTGTTTACAATTAACAGTCCAAGTCCTGAAAGATGTTTTATGAAATTAACATCAGAACAGAAGATGACAGAAGAAAGACCCAGGAGACTCTTGCTTCCTCTTACAGTTACTATCACATAAGTGAGATAAGCAGGACTCAGCTCCCCTCTGGGAGATGCCATAAGATAGATGATATTCTTGCCACTGAGGCCATGACTGAATGTCTTTCCCAAGGGGCTCCTCCTCTCATAGCGGGTAGAACCTCGGATCTTCTATAGCAATACACAATTTACTCTCTGATGATGTCAGAGTTAGGGTGACAGCTGGTAGTTTAGACATGTTCCAGCAGAACAGGACATTGCTCTTGTCATGACAATAAAAAAACATTTGCATCTGGCTCTCAATTCACTTCTCATTTTTTTTCTGTGTTCAAGGACAGTACAAGGGATTCACATCTCACTAAAATTTCTCTAATATGCCATGCAAAAAAAAGAAATCCACCATGTCTTTCTGAATCATATTCTATCAAATGCATTATCATCTTTTGAAAAGATAACAGTCCTCCTCCTCTCTGGAGAGATGACATTTCAGCTCCAGGTAAGGCAATTACAGAGCTGATTGTAGGGGATGGAAACTGCTGTATCAACTCCCTGATTAGGAACTTGATTTGTATTTATTTATATTTGTTATGTGTTTTATTTAGCTTTTCCATAACTAAAAGTAATTTACGCTCCACTGGGAGGTTTTACATGAACCAGCCCTCTTTCATTGTTGTCTAGGGTAGATGCCATTAATGGGAAATATCAGAACCTTTGATTTTTGGATTTGGAATTTTGTGTGAGTTTTTGTGCTGCCTCAAAAAATCACTGCATTCACTCTCAGGCACAAAAAGATTTTGTATCCAGGCAATATATGTGTTTAATGAACACACAGGAAGCTTTCCAGCACTTCTGAAATCTTTGGTATTTTTCCATTCACAATGTTGTACCACTGTTACATCCACCTATTACTCATTCCTGGTATAGTCCTTGCGCTTGGTTTGCTAGCTAAGCTTCTGCCCTCTTAACTATAAAGATCATGATGCTGAGCTAAAAAAGTCTCTTCTTTAATGCTAACCTTTTTCGTCTGGTAAAAAGTAACCCTGAGTGAATGGTTAACTCATCAATGCAGTCTTTGTGTTCCAAACCCATCAGAACCACCTCATCTGAAAAGGCATCTGATTTCTGGTTCAGGTTCCCATGCCTTGAGTTTGTGCATCTTAAAGTTTCTTCACCGTGGACACGGCAAGGACACTATGTATTTACTTCTTGCAGTCTCCTGTGGGATGGGCATGCAAGGTGGTCATCGCCTCTTCTCTGCCCTTAATGCATTTCCATGTGTATCCTGAAGCCTTATCAGTCAGGTTAGAAACACTAGTAGCTCCATAAATTTCAGCATAACAATTTCAAAATATTAATTGTTTAATATGTCTGTCAATTCCCCAAATCTTCATTCTTTGTGGGGAAAATTTTGCTACTGAGGGCACCGTGTCAGGGTAGAGCACTGTGGAAGCTGCTGCCATCAGGAGTGCTGCAGTGCCATGGGCAGCACAGGCAGGAAAGTGCTCCAGATTAGGAGCCTGCATGAGCAGTGCTGCTGCATCACAGTGATGCTTCATAAAGAGCCTCATCCTAACCCAGAGGAGCTGGGAAGAAAGCTGATATACTGTTCAGAGTATGTGTGGCTCGTATACATGCATAGACTGATATGATTAGAATAATGATAGGAGCAGAGATTGTCAGGATGTCCATTAGGCACTTCCATGGCTGTAGCTGCAGGTGATTGAATTAATTAGCATTCCTTTCAGATGTTTGGATTCTAGATCTCTACACTCAAAGAAAGGGTATTTGGTGGGTGCTTTGTTTATCCCCCACCACCTCTGGTGAGCTGTGTGCTTCCTGCAGCACAAGGACTGATGCAGCCCACAGGCGCTTGCACAAACTTCTGACCTAAAAGTAACTCATGTTTTTTACCCATCAAAGGCAGAGCTGGAAGTGTGCCAGTCTACCCTATAATTAGTAATGCTAATTAGTGGGGCTTCAGGCTGGCCCTGACTGACCATTTTGTCAGCAAACACAACACCCAGCCTTAGCTCTTCATCTAGAGCTGAGAGAGGTACAAAATGTGCTTAGAAGATGATGATGGCAATGACATTTTGTAAGAAAAATGTACATAACAGAGGATATTACTTACATTTTTCATGATCATAGATACCTCAACATCATTAGCTCCAAAGAGCTGAACTGTTTGGAAGACATTTCTTCTTCCTGTCACTGCTCCTTCT
The DNA here is from genome assembly GCF_000691845.1 of Merops nubicus. Taxonomy (NCBI): domain Eukaryota; kingdom Metazoa; phylum Chordata; class Aves; order Coraciiformes; family Meropidae; genus Merops; species Merops nubicus. The sequence continues at coordinate 350,452 of NW_008587675.1, forward strand.
CCATCAGTGTGCCCATTACATTGTCAATGCTTTGGGACATTTCCCCCTCAATACTTTAATCTCCACTAATTCAAAGTGTTCTGTTTTTGTCCCTCATTCCTTTTTCTGACTTCTACAGATCTTCTGCAATATTTCTGTCGTCTGTAAAGTTTGATTGGCTTCCAAGGCAGCACCATCTGCCTATTTAACTAATATGCTTCTCATGCCTTCTTCCTGATCACTAAAGGTGATGTTAAATAAGATCTAAAGACAGATTCCTCTGCTATATTTTTTAGCTACATCTGACAATTTGATGCTTGAAAAATCTATCGCTACCCATTGTTTACCATCAGTCAGCCAATTTTCTCGCCAGATATGGTGCTCATATCCAGTCCTGTTGAAGTTATTTTTTTTCGGAACAATTTATATTCACTACAGAAGAAAATTAATCCTGTGGTAAGATAGGTGTGATGAATTGTTCTCTGCTCATGCTTATCCTTTCCACTGATAATGGAACACGCTCTATATCCCACCTTAACTCCACAAAAATGTGTTAGATTAATATAAATGTCTATTTCTCTCCTACTTGTCTAAGAAACTCCATGGACGTTTTCTTTCTGATTTACCTGGAGATTTCAGCAGTGCAAAATGATATCAAGCATTCTCAATTGAATTAATTTTTTGCACATTTTACATTAGCAGTGGTTTCTCTGAAACTGGTCAATAGAGAGTTAATAAAGAGTAATATGTATTAAAAGCATATAGAATGGTTGTTCCAAAATTGTTATATCACCAGCAAACATTACCAAAGTTTGAAAGCAGTTTATTGACCTAGATAACAATCTGTGTGTTTAATTGAAACATTTATTATTCACTTAGTAATCTTTTGTGGACCGTTAAGAAAATAAATGGAATATGAAGTGTGACAGCAAGTTTCTCAATAAGGTTTACACTAAAAGGACAAAAAAAACCCAACTCTAATCTCTGCTTCAGGTTGTACATAAAATTCATTGAAACAGCATCAGTTTATTAATATCTGTACTCTCAGCAGAGCACATGAACCCAGCACGTGAATGGTTTACACATCCAGCTAGATAAGATAGTGATGTTATCCCTGGGGCTGGAAGGGTCTGATGAAGACCCTGTACTCACCATGCTGTGAAATAGGGAGAGACAGAAATCCCCTCTAATACCTCCTTAGTTACTTTTCAGTCTAGCCTATTTGAACTAGAATTGACCTACAGGTCAGTAGGTCTAAATTATCCTATAGATAGAACAAAAAAAGACCCAAACATTTTTTTTAGAAAAAGTATGATTTCAAGGAGGCTTTGTCCTCCTCACATCAGCTGGTAGAGAGTACACAGAACCCTTCACTCCAAGAAAAGATAAAAGAAGAAAAATGACCAGTGAACTTGAAATATATTCAAACTTGGTTTGAATATAATGTGGTCACTGCATGGCCACCACTCTTACAAGCCTGTTTTTCCTTGGAGTAGTTTTCTTTCAGAGCTCTTCATGGCATTTGTGATTATACCAGTAGTCTTTTTATATTTACTCAGCTTTTGTAAAGTACCACATGCAAAGGCAAGAAATGAGTCAGTGTAAGAAAAGGACCTTCATGTTAAAAAAACCAAGAACACAACAAAACAAACAAACAAAAAATCCCAACTAAATTCAGCGATAAGATCAAGCAACAGTGAGTTTGTTCTTTGTAACATTAAGCCTCTTTCTCAAAATCAAGACAGCAACTGTGGGCTGAAGAGTTAGAGGACTATAAGCTTTGAAAATGAAATATTTTACTTCTTTGGTTCCTGACTTTCATGTATCCACAATAGAAAATCCTTAATTCTATGACTCTCTCAAACTGATTGCTGTTGTTGGGGAGAATAACCAAAAACTGAGACCTAAAAATGTGTATGGACCTTGATATGGTGTCACACTGTAAACCATTCAAGACCTTCTAATAGCAAGTAAAGGAACTATTTATGTTTATTGCATGGGCTGACTTACAGTAAGAGGACTTTAGCATGCTGAGAAGCTCTGCTGTTTTTCATCCATATGTAGAAATTTTAATGAGAAAAAGCTTCCTGAAAATCATCTGAGCTTGATTATTTGCCAGCTCTTGACATCACGGCCAGGAGTTTCATGGCAACATTATCCAGTGCCTCCTCGAGAGCAGGGCATGTTCCTTGGTGCTTGCTAGAGTCAATGGAGTTTAGAGCAGTGACGAGACACCTTTTGAACCATCCTCCAGTAGTTGTGAGGGGATGAAGAACCTCTGGCATGATCCCAAAGGAAAGGAATCTACTCCTGCTGGGAAGGTGTCTTCTCAGCCAGCAGAGCCAGCTTGCCATTGAGGGGGGTAATCATGTCATCTAACTCCTTCACAAAGACCTCAAGCTCCACTTTAAAACTGCTTCTCACCCATCTGGTAGTTAAAAAGCTCCAGTTAATTTCTAGCTCGTATCTATTCATGATCATTTCTGCTTCTTTGCTTCTATACCAGTGCACCATTAGCTTGCAGTTCTTCTCCTCAGTTCATTTATAAAAGGAAATCAACTCTCTTCTTTGAAATGCTTCTCGTAGATAAATTTCCCAGTCCACAAGTTATCTGACCTGTACATCTCCTGCTTGAATGAATCTTCAATGAACATGATTGAGCAGAGGTACACCTAGCAATCCAGCACCTCACACAATAATACTGATCCTTCTTTATCTCTGCAAGTTATACATGCCCTGCTATCTTCAAAGATTAGGTTTGGCTTTTTACAGGTGCATAACACTGGTGGCTTAGAGTCCACTTGCTGTTTGATTAATGTGTCAAGTTGTTTTTCTTTTTCCTCTGCCAAACTCTTGTTATATACTCTTAAATGTGTATAATGATTTTACCATGCTAATATATCTTAACAAATGGAACAACTCTGCAGTTTACACTGTTGCCTTTATTTTCTTCTTCGTTATTCCAGTGCCCAAAGTCATCTACTTCTTAATCTGTAATATGTTGAGCATCTTCTGCAATGAACATGGTTTTTCAACTTTGTGCTATTAGCAAATTAAATTTGCACATGGCAGCTTTTTTTGTTTGCAGATATTAATGAAAATATTAAATAAGATTAGCCCTAAGGATGATCTTGAGTTTTGCTGATGGTATAAAATTATTCAGCGTAGTAAAAACCTAAACTGATCTTAGGGGTCTGAGGGAGCAATAAACTGACACATTAAATTCAATGTTGATAAATGCAAAGTAATGCACATGGGGAACACAACGCTAAATACACATATACAGTGATAAGCTCTAGATTGGCTATTATCATTCTGCAAAGAGATCATAGAGTCGCTGCAGATTGCTCAACAGAAACATCTGTTCATTGCCCTGCGGCAGTCTGAAAAGGTAAATAGAATGTAAAGTATTAAAGCAACCCAGAGCAGCAGGGGAAGCAGCACTGCCACTGAATAAGCCCCAAATTTGCCCACCTCCTGAATACTGCATGCCTTGCAGCTCACAGCATCTCAAAATGAAATAGAATAAAACTAGTAAAGGTACAGAGAAGGGCAGCAAAGACAATCAAAGACACAGGATGGTTTCTGTAGTAAGAGAGATTAAATAGACTAAAGTCTTCAGCTCTGAAAAGAAGTGATGGGAAGAAGTGACAGAGCTCTATAAAACTGGCTGGCAGGAGAAAGTGAATAAGGAATGATTCTTCTCTCTTCCCCTGTCAGAGGAACTTATAAGCATCAAATTAAATAATAAGACAGAATTTTGGTAACTGGCAAAGACAGAGGAGGTGCTCCCTGCTATCTTAAATTGTCAATATGCATGCACACATAAAGCAAGTGCCATGACAGTATTTCCCAGCTTTCTTTAGATAAGTAAACATTTCTTTAGATAAGTAACAATTACCTTTTAAATGGAATGCATTCTTTCATATTCCCTCTGTCCTTCGTATCTACAATATTTCCAGCAAAGTCCCAGTGAGTGCCTGTGACTTTGGTACAGTACCCATAAAATTAGCAGGACACATTAGTATTAGCAGGACATCTGATCATCAGGAGATCAAGTGTCACTGTCAGTGACACTTACTGCAAACTCCATCCTTTTAATTGTGCAACAGGGAAGAAAAAAAAAACAAAAAAAATCTCATCAGGTCAGCACAAAAAGAATATTTGTCTGGGATACTTCATTTTTTATTTTTTTTTTTTCCTCCTGTTGTCAGAAGCAGCTGATCCTTCCAGAATACCTCAGGGATGTCTTAAACAAGATTGACAACATTTATACTTACAGAGTATGTGGGCAGTGGGATCAGTCTACCTTGTGTGGGTCCCACTGTGCAGGTGGAGAACTCCTAAGGTTTGCTACACATGTGCTGCATCAAAAAAAGCACAAGATTTTCCCAGGTGTCAGGAGGCCTCTGGTCACTCCTAGGGAGAAACACAATAAAAACAAGTGGAAATGTTACCTAAATATTGTTTTGTCTGAGCAGAGGCCAGAATTAAAAAGTACTCACAGTTCATTCCCAACCCACCAAAAACCAAAGAGGTTTTTCTTCCAAGGAAGAAGAGTTATGGAAAATTTAGTAAAATTTCCTCAATTTGTTGGAAATTCTGGCATGGTATCTGTGTAGCTTACTTAAAAGGTCAATGAGAATCTCATGAATAAAATCTAACGTTATGATGAAAACACAGTATTTAAAAATTCCCCGTCTCTCCTCGCTCAAAACTGATTAGGAACATAACTGCTGCTATCCTGTAAAATGCTTGTAAATGAGTCATCCTTTCATCCGCAAAGCCCCCAAAGTTCAGATGCAATTGCCTAAGAAAGAACGTTTTCAGAACTGTAGCCTATTAGTTGGATGATGCTGATAACATCCAGTCTGCAGGAGGGTCCTGCATTAAAAAAAACAAAATCCCAGATAACTTCTGTTTTAAGGATTCCCCAGTTGACTGATTAAAAAAGTCACAACAGAAAATTCAAAGGTCACATTTTCTCAAGTGTTGCTGAGAACTCGCTGTCTGAGCAATTACATGAGATAAAGATGCAAAATGCCAAAGCTCTGTGAGATCAGATTTAGTCTTCCAATTTTTTGCTGCTTTAAAAAAAAAAAGAAAAAAAAAAAAAAAGATAAACAAGGAGGGGCAGGTTTTCTTTTTTAAATTACATTTGCATTTTAGGAAAAACCTTACTGGAGATATGCCACTGCCAGAGGGAGGAATATGCTTTTAGTAGATTTTGTTATTTTGTTTGAGGAACTAGTCTAATTTATATCAGCTGAAAGCACTTTTTAAGATGAATTGAAAGCAGAAGAATTTACCAGAGTTTACACTCTCATGAATCTCTTTTAGATATCTCTGAAGGACAAAGTTGAAGGTCAGTTTTACTGTCTATAGAAGCCAATCAGAAAAGTTTAAAATGATAAATCTTTCTCCAGAGTATAACTAACAAAAGACTGAGGATTTTGTTTCACATTCAGCAAAATATTTTTATTACTCTTATAAGGTAATATGTTTAGTTGCTCCTGGACATAACTCTGCTAGCAAACAGTAAATTTGAGGGACAAAGATGAAGCTCCTGAGGGAAAACCTTTAGAAACAGCATGTTTGAGAAAGTGTGTGGTCTCTCTTCTTGGCTTGTTCTCCCTGCTCTTGTAATTCTTGGGTATAATCAGAGGGGTTTGGTGTCACAATGGCCTATACATGTCAATGGAGATGGTAAGGTGTTCCCACAGGCATATTCTGGATATCAGAAGTTTGGATTCCTGCAAAGACAAGCACAGGGTGAAGGTCAGAGGGATCTGGAAAAGCTTGCTAAGACATATGTTAGGCTGACAGAGCCATGATTTGCATTCTCTCTCCTGCAATACTAAACTTTGCTGTGCTGTGCTGAGGTGTTCAAGCGAAACGGGAATCTCAAGTGACAGATTTACTGGGAGAGCCCCAGGTGAGAAGTTCATCTGATACGTGCAACAGTGAACTTCTGGGACTGAACAGAGCGTTACCCTGAGGCAGAGGCAACCCTCTTGAGGAAGCATGAACTTCCCTTTGGAAACATCCTCTGTTCAGAGTGAGCTGCATACCCTGATGGAGGAACACATACTTGGACTTTGTGCCACCTCCACTGCAGCATCAGGCACATTTAGGGAATGGCAGGAAAAGGGGCACAAGGAGCTGGATGCAGGAAGAAGGTATTGTAGGCAGCAAAGAGAAAAGCAATTCTCTACAAAGAAATAGGAACCTTAGGAAGAGCACAAAGAATTTCAGAAAGGAATGAACAGGGCTTCGGGGGGCTCAGCTGCTGTGTAGTGTGACCCACTGTCCCACGACCACTAGCAGAGCTACAATGGTGCAATAGTTTGTGGTTATCTGTGTACCCAGACGAAGGAAGAAACCTGCTGAGCTCAAAACTCAGCAATAAGATGAGAAAGGCTTTTTGATATGCAATGGGCTCAAGCAGATTTGAAGTAAGGGCAGCCTATTTTGTCAGAATGAAACATTTCCAGAAGAAGAGAAAAATATGCAATACCTTAATTTTTACAAGCTTTGTTTGCTATTATCAAATTAAAAACAACCAACCAACCAAAAAAAAAAAAAAAACCACAAAAAACCCCCAAACAAATCAACAAGCAACAAACAGACCCCCCCAAATCTCACCTGACTTCTCTGCCTTCATTGGAGTATTGAGCTATGTACCTGCTGAATCAGGATGGAGATAGAAGACTTTTTTTTTTTTAAACAACATCAGAGTTACCTGCCACTGTTTCACTATATCAGGAGCTGGTTGCTCCTTTTGTGGGAAGTGCTATCTCAAGCCTGCAGCATGTATTTCACGGCAGGAGAATATCTCATGAGAAATTCACTCTGGGACATCTTGAGGTTTCCTAGAACTGAAAGAAAGCAGCTTCAAAGGCAGTTTGCTGCTGTGATTTTGTTTGTTTTTTTTTTTTTTTTTAAAGTCTGCAGTTTTATTTTCCAGTTTGGAAAGCCAGTTCAACCAGTTTAAGTTAAGCAAGCTGTTTAAATGGAGATGGACAGTAAACCATTTAGAAACTGATGGCCAGTTTCTAAGGAGGTGTGAAAACTTGCTTCTTTTTCTGCAGAGATGCTAGAGAGAAGGGGACCCTCACAGGAAAGAAAGGCACAGAGCAAAGAAAAGCCCTTGGCAGTGGCAGAGGCTGGGAACAGTTGCAAGTAGTGGGGCTGTCCTCACAGAGGCAAGCAGGTCAGTGTAGGGGCAAGGAAACAAAAGATACCAGGAGCTTGCAGTACAGGAGATTTGGGGACAACCACCTCCATAGGGCCTGGGAACAGTTGCAAGTAGTGGGGCTTCCTCACAGAGGCAAGCAGGTCAGTTTAGGGGCAAGGAAACAAAAGACACCAGGAGCTTGCAATGCAGATTTGGGGACAACCACCTCCATAGGGGCTGTTGAGATGTCCAGGATGGCTGTGAACAGAACTGAGATCCAAAGACCTGAACATTCATGGCTGAATGGGTTGGAAAACCCTTCTTGACTGTCTGCATAGCTTTAGGAGGCTCAGAACATCATCAGTACTTGAATAAAATAATTGAACCTCCCAAGCATCATGTAGGACTGTCTTGAGGACAATGATCTGAACCAAATGGTTTTCTGAAGCCCTATCTGGATGCTGGCTGCCACCACTACTGCTCATGCAAGAGAAAGACTTGGACATTTGTCCCCAGGACTGGACACCTTCTTGCTCAAGTCTGCACCTAGGAAAAAGACACAGCATCAGGGTAGCCCATGGGCACCTCAGATGTAAGGTACAATATTGCCTGCTTGAGTACTTTCAGATTCCCCACTAGCAAGAGAGATATCACTGTAAAGCAATACTAGCTTTTATTTTTTAATTTTTTTTTTTCAGATGCTAACAAATCCTGCAGTGATTTGGTCCTTCTTGTAATATGAGGTGATTAAGATTTTTTCTATCACAGAGTGCTCAGCTTTTCCTTCTTGCCACAGTCTTTATTCCCTATGTGGTAATGTGGTAGCATGTTATAGCACCACTCGATTTGTCAGGAGTATTTTTTTATTTTTGCTTTATGAAAGAACTCCTATCTTCTAAACACTTGTTCTAATCCTCCTGGAATGATCTGTGTTTCAATTATTAAAAGTAACCTCTTAGACTCATGCAATTAAAAATTAAATTATATGAAATGTTAGACTGTTGGTTTGAGCAGACTTCAGACTTGCAACATTTTTTTTTCAATTCTTGAGGAGTGACACTGAAATCAAGATTTCGATGGGTATGGTGCAGAGCCATTCCACCAAGCTGTCTCTGTGAACCCCACCAGAAAGCTAAATAGACCGAGCTCTGGCCATTATTACAGCTATTACATGCAATGCTGCTCCTCTGAACTTCAAGAAAAATTTTGCTGTGTTTACTGAGTTTGCTTTGGGGATTTTTTTGTTTGTTTTTCTATAAAAGTCATCTTCCACAGTCCTATTTTTATGGGGAATCTCAGCTTTCATATTTCTTTTAATTATATTTTATTTCTAAGTTTTGTAACTAATGCATGACTAAATGAGATTGGCCTTTATTCCTGAAACTGTCTGTAGCCTAAAAGTCAAGACATAACCCAGAGATAAGTAGTTGGGCAGGTAAGTGAGAAGGAGAGGATAAACTACATCAAGAAGTGGTGTAGTCACAAAACATTTGTGAATCATGAAAAGTCTGGCAGAAATATTTCTCTGTCTACCTACACACATATGTGTATATACTACAGCTGAAACAAGTTTCCTTGAATCAGATGATTTAAAAAAAATATTTTCCATCATGAAACTATAGTATAAAATAATATATAATGAAATGGACCTTCCCTTTCTAGCAACAGATTGACTTCTTGCCATGAGTAGAGAAAACAACCTGAACTTCTTCCTTGTCCTGATAAAACGTCCAGATTTGGAAGTGTTTGCTTTCTGAGGGCAAATAGACAGCTGGTCAATTTGTTAGATAATTAGTCTATTAATAAATTTGACACACCAGTTCCTCATCTAAAAGTAATAATTGCAACTTCCCACACATTTTTTTTTTCCCTTTCATTCTGCTGTGTTCAAGCTTATTTGTGACCTCTCTCCTTGTTACACTTGGTTCTCTTCAGAGCTGGATGCTTCTCCCTGTAGAGCAGGCTGGCATCCCCAAGAGTGATAGTCCTAGAAATGGAAATGTGGCTCCTGTTTCTCATTCACAGCCCTGATGGAAAGTCCCTGCCTTCTTGTACTGCTTGACTCTGCAATCTGGAGAAAGGACCTGGGTGCTCAGCAGGACCCAATAGTCCCGAACAAAGCTGAAGCAGTTCCCTTTCCACTCCAGATACAATTTATATTCTCTAAATCCATCTGCAGCTTTGGGACTGTCTTAGCAACACTCAATCAACATTTGCAAATAATTTCACTTGACAAATGCAGAAATACAAAGTGCTGAATTTTGCTGTTATTCAAGCAGTATATTCAGAAGTTTCAAATCCAAGCAATGTTTCAGACTGACTGAAGAGTAATGTCATGTCTTTTGAAAGGAGGGTGCTTGAAAATTCCATGCTTCATTTTACATCAAGCCAAGGAAAACGACCCCATGATTTGTCCCCAGATTATTTATTTATTCAAGAGAAATAGATAAACAAAAAGCACAAATTGGATCAAGTATTCTTTTATTTATTTTGAATTTTGCCTTTTTATCCAGCAAAGCACAAAAAATTAAGTATCTGTTGAGGTCTTAAGATTAATGTTCTCAAATTTGGTGTTGCCAGCCTTGGGGTTTATTGGTGATTCCTGCCCAGTTTACTAAGTAACATAAAGCTTCACTTCTTTGAAGCATACAGTCAAGGAAGAATCTCAGCTCCTTCCTTCAAAAGTCTTTTTCAAGCTCTCCCAGTCTCATTGCAAAGACTGGGAGCGTGGCCTAAGTGCATGCCATTGCTTTAGTATCTAAAAGAAAAATAAAAGATCCTCAATGGATTATACTTCCAACAACAGCTTTGAAAGCGGGGTTGGATCAGAGGGCTTCTAGAGATCTTTTCCAACTTAATATTTGCTTTGATTTTCTGATACCCTCACTTCAGAGGTTAGTCTGAGGGTATTTTAGAGTCAGTCTCAAAGGATTTTAAGAGCTCATTCTTGATATTGCACCACCCATTGATTTCAGTGAAAGCTGTGGATACTTGAACCCTTTTTTTTTTGTGTCAAATCTCCATTTGTAAAATATTTCTTTGCTTCCTCATAAGGCCTCTCTGGTCATTGAGAGTAAGGACCTGTCTGTACAACATACACTTCATGAAAGGTTATTGAAGAACATATTTAAAACCAGCAGGGGGTCCTTATTGCATCACAGAATGGGTTAGCTGTTCAAGGTGGATACCCTGATACCTTTTTTTTTTTTTTTTTTCCCCATAGAGAAAATCCTGAAATCCTCTTAAAGACTAAGAGGACTGAAAGCCAACAATGTAAAGCTTTTCTAAATGTTTGTCAAACCCTGGGCTGTGAGTAGTAGTTAGTCTCTTGTTTTCTTCAAGGCTGAGTTTAGGCTGTGAGCAATCCACAGACTCTAGTGAAGCAAAGCTAAAAATAAGAAAGAAATACACCTTTAAAAAACCCCACAGCCTAGGTCAAGATTAAGGACACCAAATGAAATCAGATTCAAGGAAAAAAAATCAAAGAGAAATCAGGCTGAGGTTAAACAACAAGGTAAACTGGATTGATCAGGCAAAAAGTTAAAACTAAATAAATATAACTGTTTGCAAGTCCTCCTAAAAGCACAAATCCAAGTGTCTATCCTTCCCATGGTAACTGACCTGGTGAAAAACTCTGAATCTGTATTTTTAAATGTGGTTGCCATAAACAAAACAGATGTATGATTGCCACTGCTGTGACCACATGGCTGGCTACCAACTTCTAATGTGGCCAGTGGAAGGTTTTCTCATTGTACAGACCCACCTGCCACACCAAACTGGTGTTTTTTAATATCTCTCATCTCCACCAGTCTGAACGGTACCAAGTTCATGTCAAACAACAGTCTGTTCTGATTTAGCAGCAATCGAAGGGGAATCTGGCAAAGTGCTGGAAGCACAGAAGTGGTCCATGACTACTGCCAGCGTGATCTCCTCCATGCACAAGGACTGTTAGGCAGCTGACAGCCCAGTAGATGACTTTTAAAAACCCACCTCCACAAGAGGTACTTAAGGGGAGGCCAGATAGACAATAATGCTTTCCACCATATACTTCACCTGCAGGTTAGTAGCTTCACTGTTATTGCGTTTAATCGTTCTCAGTGAAATCTGTCTAATTGCTTTTCTTTCTATCCATTTGATTAACAACAATAGTAATATTAATAACCGTTGTACCAAGGTCTTTAAAAGAGCAGAAAATGAAAAAGCCACTTCTCATGCAAGCAGGTGAAAGGAAGCGACTGCTAGAATGAGAAATGCTTCTTTCCAGTATGAAATAGAAGAGGAATAATAGCAGCTGGCACAGGTAGGCTGACCACCTTCTGTAAGTCACAGGGCAAATTGTGTGTGCTGGTAGGTGAACTAATGATCAGGTGCCTCATTTCCCCAGGATAAACTGAAATAAAGGATTTGCAAAGTTTTATGCTGATAGTATACACATTTCAATATAGCCACATGCATATTCATGAGTGAAAACCACTCTACTTCTTATTAGCAGCTTATAGCCAAATGCCAACATTCTTATCCAGAAAAATCTCTCATTTAGCTGGGTGGGAGATCTGCCCAAATTCAGGCATCCAGGAACTGATTTTAAATGCATGCCACGGAAAAGAGTTTCCTGTTCCTCTTCGCTTCCAGCACTAGATTAGCACTTGGAAAAACCAAAATTCAGTAGTGGCAACTGTATTTTTAATACCTCAGCGAGCTGCAAATAATCTGGCCCAGAACAGTAAAAGCTCTTCCTCCAGAAAAATCTTTGCTGTACCACACAGCTTCTCCAAGGGCTTGGTGTCTGGTAGCCATGCAACATGCTGGCCTTGCTGTTTGCTTACACAGTCAGCCACTGCCCAGGACAGAACCTCAAGGGGTTGGTGAATGGGAAAGTTGCAGACCAGAGTTTCCACATTCCTCAGGTCTCAGCTTGCTGGTTTCCAAAGCACTTAGTGATGCTTCTGTATGGAAAAGGGCATTGGCAATTGGAGTTGTTGGGAATGCAGGATTTTGCAGCAGTTCCAAAGCAACATTTCCAAAGCAAGAAGCCTTTCTCAGCTCACTGCTTTTCTTTGTCAGGCAGAGAGAAAGCGAGCCCTTCTTAATCACCCGAAGTCAATGAGGGGCACTGCCACCCTGTCACTGGGTGATTAATTACTGCATCTGCAGACAGGGTTGCCAGCAAACAAGTGGGCATCATCCATGATGCATATGCAGCCACGTATTTAAAGGGAAAGCTGTACAGACACCAAGCTAACACGGGCTCAGGAGGGGAAGGGGGGGACTTGCCCCAGTAAATCCACACCTGCCATGCAGCAGCTGCAAGACCAACAAAGCTCCTTCAGAAGAAAACAAGAGAAAACCCTTAAGCCACTAGAGGAAACCGTGTTATTATTCATCTTCTTCCCAGTGCAAGTATTCCATCTCTTACCATCCAAATGTTCCCAAAGTAATTTTTTTCCATGGGTACATCTAAAGTCACTGGTGCTGGAAATTCATGAAAGAACGATGGGAATCTTATTGTTTCACTGCACTATAAGAGATCAGGGTTTGGGAAGAGCTATAAATACCACAAAAGCTGGGAATTCTGATTTTATGCAGTTTTGCTTTATTTTCCCTAGCTGGAAGAAACGGGGGTGGTGATTAGTTGTAGAGGTATGGCATATGTATGTCCTCAGTAAGACATGCAGCCCAGTTGCAGAGGTGCATAGGAGATTCATAGGAAGGGGCAGGTTAAGATTTCTTTCTTGTGAGCTACTGCTGAAATATTTGTGCTTTAAAGAAAAAAAAAAAAAAAGAAGAAGAAAAGAAGATTTCAAATTAAAGAAAGGAGGTTTTGAAGTGTTACTTTTGTATAACTATATCCTCTAGGAGTCTTGCACACACTGGAGGGAGACATGTCCCCTGGCTTAGAGCACACACAAGTGGGTAGCATTCAGTTTTTATTGCTCCTTTGTCCCAAAGCTGGAGGCATCTCTGTGTTTTAACAGTGCGTTGTCTTCCATGACAAGACAGAGCTAATGTCCTGAGTGGGATTCTATTCACACAGTAGCAGCGGATTAGAGATTTGATTTTCCTTTTTAACAAATCAGTGTAGTGGGTGGTATTGGGAAAAGCAAATGGGTGCACTACAGGGGTGCAGCAGAGCTTCCCAGATCCCTGCAGCACAGGGGATAGCACTACCAGGCAAATATATGCAGGCCAAGGAATCATGACAACTGCCCCAAATTTTTCGTCTTCCCTTTCAGAGCAGAGACTTCATATGCTGTCCAGCTGCCCCTGCTCCCTGTAGTGTCAGAGACAAGTTCAGTGGCATTCTAGCTTTTATGCCTAAAGGGTTCCTATTGTTGTCATTGGCCACCATATCCAAAAATGAAGTTACCACATTGCTGGGATGTAATGGCTGCATTTTTTTTCTGCCCAGAGTTTCCTGACTCAGCTCGGTTACAGTCACAGCCTGCCCCTGCACTTAAGCTGCTGGTACAACTATCTGAGCAAGCATTGTGCCTACCTCAATAACTCATCTTGGTGACCAAGCTGAGGTAAAGGTTAAACGCCTAACATGAGCTCAGCCTCGGCTGAGACTGCCTGTCCAAAGGCACCTGCCTGGTGTGTGGAACAGCAAGCACAGCTCTGCAGCACCCCTCCTGCAGAGAGCCCCAGGGGGAGCAAGGATCTGGGACAGGCAAGATGTGCACTGCTCGTTTCCATGCTGGGAGGATATCCTTCTGGACATTTAGTAAAGGGAATTTGGGATGGCACTGTCACCACCCAATTAGAACAGTCACAAGCAGTGTGAGAGTGAGTTAACTTAGGGAAACTCTGTATCTCTGGTGCATAGCTTGACAAGAGACAGTATATCAAAGCAGATGCCCTTCCTTTCTCCACCAAGTCAAAATTTTCCTCCCTACTCACTCAAAAAATTTACAGGAAGCTGCCAACTGTCCCTGGATAAAATAGTGTAATATACTGACAATATTTTCACTTCTTGGCCCTTGACATCAGCTCACTGTTATGGTCTCCTTAATAACTAAAAGGAAAAAAAGCCGTTTGCTCTACAAAAGTCGCATCTTCTATTCTGATCATCCTTATACTGGTTTCTTACAGCTAAGTAGCACCTGGAGGGCGTTATCAGCAGCAGAACCCCTATCAGACAAAGCACAAACCCACCCAAAATTCACTGCGTAGATTGCTACTTTTCACTGAGCAAATATATCTCACTGCAGTTTGGTTGGGCTTTTTTTATTAATACGTAGTGAAGCCTTTCTGTGCAGTATGCTTGCCACTTAGGCAAGTGTCTTTTGCACTGACAGCTGCTCTAAGTTGCTTCTTTGGAACAAGATTTGTCTCTTTCAGAGAAATAATTGGAAAAGGGAGATGGGGGTGACTTGAACACTGCAAATTCCCCTGTATTCTGTGCAACAGGGTGGGGATGTCATGCCAGGGGTTTGACTGGGGGGCACAAGGTCCTCCTCTGCGTTTGTGGTAGTATCTAGGAGAAAATGGGGAATTAAATTGCATCTGTGAAATTTTGCAAGGTAAAATAAAGAGGTCCATTTCCCCCAGAACAGTGGACGTGGAGTGCTGTAGCAGACCTGGATAGGACTGCTCCCTCTGGTCTTGGACCACCAGGCACTTCCCTCCAAGCAAGGCAAGACACAGTTCTTGCCTTCTGAGCCAGTTCTTGCTCTCTCCCTGTGGGTGGTGAGCAGCTGCCAGCTTTTTCCTGCAGCACAGCCCTTCTCCCTAAGCAAGGGCTTTGCTGCAGAGGTGGATGTATAGAGGGGCAGCGATTCTGCTCCTTATCCACTCTATACCTTGCTTCCTCCTCACTTATCCAACTTGCAGGCATAGGAAGCAGCAGCTCTGCAGACAAACTTTCCCATGAACAATGGACCCCATAATTAACCCAGCAAAAGGAGAGGCCCTGCTTTATGATCTTTTATTTCATTGTCAGGCTAGTCAGGAGGATGTGTTACGCCATGAATTGTTGTACAGACAGGAGAAAATTCACAGCAGCATTCAGAGTCTTTGTCTCTCGCTCCCACCTCTCCATTTTTCTCTTACTTTTCTGCTGGAGCCTGAGTTTTGTAACCTAAGGCAGTGGACTCAGCCAAGAGGGCACTCTGTTGGAGTGTATTGCACAGACAATGAGAGAATTGGCAGGGAGAGACATGCAGAAAATTACAGCAACAAGAAGAGACCTCCAGAAATACAATACAAATATTTCAGCTCTGCTTCAGCAGCTGTCTCAGAAGAATCTGTTAAAGCAAGAATTTCTGAGCTGTGAGTTGTTATCTGAAAAATAAATAGGGAAGAAGCAAGTGCTCAAACTAGTTTATCTGAATGAGACAGCAACTTTTTTTATGCATACAGAATTTCAGATTAACAAGGAGATGCTTGTGACATGTTTTAGGAGTGGCTCCAGGGACTTTCTGGACTCAGAGATTTTCAGAACTGTGTGTTTAAGTGCAGCCCCATCAGGTCCTATGCAGAGAGATGCCAGTTCTCCACTTGCTCGCTGTGTTGGGCTGTCCTTGCTGATGTCTGTGGTTCTCCAGAGCTAGACTGAAAGTGCTTATTCAAACCAATATAACCACTGTGATGGATGTCTGTTTCCAGCATTCAGACAAATGCTTTCTTAACTGGTTATATCCAACAGGTAATGCTGCAGTAAATAACCACAGCTCTTAATGTAGCAAGCATTTAAGGATGTGTGCAAACATTTTGTTGATTTATGCTAAGAAACAAGCAACTTTTGGGTGTCTTTATCAACAAGTATGGAACTATGGAAACTTTTTGAGCTTTATGGGGGCTTGTTTGTGTTTTCCTGTTTGCACATCTGATAGCTTTTTACATGGCCAGTAATAAACCACAGGATGGTCTCTTTAATTTAAAACTGGGAGAAACTAAGGTTGTTTGTAATATCTTGTGGCTAGAAATCTCAGGCTGAGTTTCCCAAGCTGTTCTGCTTCCCCTTCATTTCTGAATATTAAAGGGAAAATTGAGAATCGTTTTCACTGTGGGAAAATGTATATACTGGTTGCATTGCAACATAAAATATACCCTTGCATGGAAATGCCAATTTTGTTCCCTTTCAGCTGTGTCCTGGTGAGAAGCAATGAAGTACATACCGGAGATGACAAGGCTATACCACTCCTACTCATCCTCTTCCCGTAAATAGCCTCCAATTATTATCTCAGACCTACAGCCCAGCTCTCTCATGAAAAGGTTTTACTTTAGCAAATTCAGAAAGGCCTTGGAAGAGTTTTTATTATGAAAAGATTCAGGAGCAAAGGAAGGGTTCAGCAAAGAGCTTGCTTGGGTGAGAACTGCTTTATGCAGTTCCCATACCAGGGAGCATAATATATAGCTGATGCAAATGTCGGTCCTATGGCTGTTGATGCGTCTGCTTGGTTGAGCCCTGGAGTCATTGGTGAGGGGTAAAGCAGCTGCAGTTCCTTTGGTCCTTCTGCCCTGAGGAGCTGCAGCTGTCTTCAAGGAGCTGAAGACGTTGGCTGGTGCTTTCACACAGAAAGGCATCTGCTAATGGGGAAAGGGAAGGCAGCTCAGAGGACGTGATAATCACAGCCCATCACTAATGCAGATAACAACCTTTCTCAGTCATCTTCCTGGCAGTGTATCTTTTTCTGCCTCATTGGAAGCCGGGGCAGGGAATCGGGATTGTTATTCATATACCCAGCCTGGGTTCTTTTTTCAAACAGGATTCCAGATGGCCAGCAATTTTGATTCAGGTGAACAGCTCATTTAGCAGTATCGGGATGACAATTCGGTGATTTCAAGAGCAAACAGCAACTCAGAAGCAAAAAAAACAGAGGGGGAGGGAGCCATAAAATATTGAAATAGTGATGGATGTGCACCTGAGTCTTGCCTCAGAAAATGGCTCGTGAATTTTTAGGGTCTTCAGACATACCTAGAAGAAACCTTTGCTCACCATACAACTGCATGTATATATGAATTTAAAAAGAATTGGAATAGGCTTTCTAGAATATTTTAGGACAATGAAATGTTTTCTTTTCATAATACGTCTGTCATGCAAAATGTCAAAGGCAGTTTGCAGAGAAAATCAAGCAGGAGCCAAAGAGGAAAAGAAGGTCTGAAGGTGAAGGAGCAAGTACCACTGAGGAGTGACAGAATGTCAGAGAGCAGGGCTCCTCCATGCCCCTGGCTATTTATTGTTATAGCTGGTTACTGTATATTGCAGCAGGGATTTATTTATTTATTTATTTATTTAAAAGCTTAGATTTACAGAGAAATGAATGACCCTGAAGTTGTTTGTTGGAAACTTCCTCCTCAGGTTGGATAGTTTGCTACTTAGACTGCGTTCTTGGTGCAGCAGAGAGGCATGTAAAGAACACTTGAGCTCGGAGAGCCACCTTCTTTTGGTAGTTACTGTTTCTGCACATAAAGACTTGCAGATTCAGTCTTTTTTTTTTTTTTTTAATTGGAGTGCAAGGCACCTATCTTCTCACTTGGCTTTGTTATTCAGCAATAAATTCGGGCAAATCTTCTTTGGCAATGGGAGCAGCATTTGCTGGCGACATCTGTCCAGACAGCTATGCCCCACCTCAGCAGGATTTGCTAGGCAGAAGGAAGAAACCCACTGCTGTAGAGCTGCAAAGACCTCTCCTGGTTTCCACAGCTGTATATTTAGTCACTGTATGGTCACACTGGGGGGCAGAATCTTTCCCCACTATAGATTCATGCTAGAAATATGTAGATATTTTGCTCTGAAGTTACTGTTCATTAAAGCCTATGTGGGAGAAGAGTATAACCCAGTGTGACCATTTCCAGAAAGGGGAAGTATCAACTAAGCTCCTGACTCTTGGATGAACTCTTCTTTTTGCATCATTGTATTATGAAATGGGGTCTCTGAAAAGGTTTATTAGCATAGATTTAGACCCAGCTGGTTTCATAGTAATAGGTCCCTCTTCACATCAGCTGCCTTCTCAGAGGGCAAAGGCAATTAGAAAGCAGTGGAAAAGAAACACTACTGTATTTACATTCTTAATAGCATTGGCATGATGCCCTGACTTCCTATGAAATCTGCCTTGAGGATGGCTATTAAAAATGCAAGAGTGATTGACAAAAGCGTGAAGACTCTTTGGCTTTCAGGTTGTGGGTTTGCCCCCACGCTGGCATGGCAGTGATCAAAGCTCATCACCTGGCTGGCCACGCCAATCCCTGCAGTCAAATCTCCATTAAAGATTTCCTTCTGGGTCCCACTGTGAGACACAGCAGTGGGTTGGTGTGGGGAAGCCTGAGCTATCTCAGGAGCAGGAGGAGCAGCAGCTTGGCACCAATCCTAGAGATATTGATAAAAGGGAAGAACTACTATTGAAGTCTTCCCCTGACCCCAAAGTAGGTATTTTTCTGTACTGCAAGGCTCTGTGCTCACTGGCTGTGAAAAAAAGGGGAAGAAAACCTTGGGTCAGCCCATTCTCATGAATTAGTTTAAGTCTTTAGTTTGGGTTTTATAGTCTCAAATAGTTCAGTATGGCTCCTGGTGTCCGTATGGCTTCTCACTAAGTTCTGACAAGTCTTTCCAGCACAAATAATACCCAAGGAGTGGGAGTTGCACTTATTTGGTACAGAAGGAGTCAGTTCAATCAGTCGTTTCCATAGCATGGAGGTAGAACGTGTCTGAAAAGAAAAAAAGGTAACATTCCAGTAAAGAATACTAATCTTATAATTAAACAGAACAAATGTATCCCTAAGACAAAGAAATATTCAAAGGTGAGTCTATTGCTATTTGTGTCTAGGAAATTTCCTCTCTTATTCCAATAAAAATAAATATAATGCAGTTTGTAAATATCTGTTGTTTTTCAGAGAAAAAAAAAGAAGATCTGGGATTTTTTTCTCCTTTTGCCCTTTCATCATTATTTTGGTTTTGACATAAATACAAAACATAATGAAAAAGAAATTACTACAAATGCTGGCAATCTTAAAAGATCAATAAACAGTTCAGTGGATCTGAGACAGAACAGTCTCACTACCTTCCAAAATAGCATCCTAATGTTCTATATTAATTAAATACAGATTTTTCAAAAGACAGTGAACAGAGCAAGTACAGCCCAGCAGGTTGGGAATGTTGATTTCTTTTCCTTAATTATGTTGTGAAGCCACCTCCACAAACAGCAGAATAACAAATTAGCATGGAGGACAAAAGAACATAGAAACGACACAAGTGAGTAAGAAAGAAAACAAGAGAGAATAATAAGAAAGGGATGGGGACTAAGCCATGCTGACTTCTCCTCTTCTTCCTCATCCACTTGCACAGACCTGGCCCAGAAGCCCTCTAGGGTCTCAGTGGCATCCAGCAGCCACTCATTTAGCTATTGTTTGTTACACAGAAAAATGCCCAATCCTTGTCCACCCACCTTTTGCTGTTTCCTCCCAGCTAAGACACGGAACACATGTTCTCAGAGCTCCTTGGCTTAAATTTAATTTTTGAGGCAATCAACTTCAACAGAGCTGCTGATTGCAGCAGGACAGGGATTAGCTCCTATGTGAACACCTAAAATAGCAATTCTCCACCTTCACAGTACTAGCCTGCACACATTGCATTCACTGCTGCTGTTGTTGGGGGAGAAAGGACCACTATTTTGGTTTAGGGAACATGTCAAAGAACAGACTTTTTCAAGTTGTTTGTTTTTTTTCCTCAGAAAATGAATTTTCTCTAAATTTTCCTACAGACATAGACATTGAAAACCTGTCACAGAGCTTTGACTTTTAAAAAAAATCATCAATCAAGCAGGAAGATGCACTGTGTTGTGTTTGCATCATTGTAATATGAGGCTTCTTGGATGTGCTAAAACTACTTAAAAGTTTGCGGACCAAAGTTGGATAAGCACTTTAAAATAATCTTGCTGTTCAGCTAAAGTCTGCCTAGTTGGATATACTTCACGCACGGCCTTTGCCACAGAATTTCCATTTCAGACTGGCCAAAAGCATCTTGAGGAATGATAACTTCACTGCTTTCTTCCTTGGGCTGCTTGAAATGGGAAGTGCATTAAGAAAAAAGGTGGTGGAAGAGGAATGAAACTTTTTCAGCAGTTATCACAGTTTATATCGTTTCAAGTCATGGTAGGATTTTTAGGAGATTTCTCATTTTCCTGGAACAATTTTAACCCTCCCTGACACTGAGAATAAGCAGGGATTGCCTGAGGCTTTCCAAAACAACTAAAAAAATGGCATCCAAAATTCTTTAAAAACCCACGTTTTGATTACACCTGAAAATTGCAGGCTTCTCTTCACTGTAGCACTCTAGATTAATTCTGATGTAACATCAATTTTTCTCCAGGCTGTGGTCAAGAGTAAAACAGAACACCTATTCAGCTTCTGTGATGCCCAAGTTATGTCTGGAAGGTAGAAACGTGCGAAGAAAGGAAAGAAGGAGGGAACAAGACACTGGTGCCTTTCCATTTGGAGAAGTGGGCTAGCAAAGCCTGGCCAGCTGTGAGAGCCCATTTCTTCTTACAGCTGGTGATCTCCAAGGCAAAGTCAGAGACTTTACTGGCTGATCTATCCCATGCTTAGGTTTTGACTTGCTTTTATCTTACATATTCTGTATCATGTACTCCTGCCATGGTATCAAAGTTAGGTTTCCACAATCTTTCAGAATCTTCAGAGCTTGTGCTGGACACTGAACCAGCTAGGAGCTGGATACCCACGTTAGCCTGTGTCCCAGTCACCTATGACAAGGGCTTGTACCTGAGGCTCAGCTCTCTGCTGATTGCAAAGAGTTGGCCAGCCTGGAGCATGCAACCGTGACTCTCTGGCAGACTACAAACTGTGATGGCTTTGCTGGGGACACTGGTGCCACAGCTCTCCCATCCACTCACACTCCTTTCTC